>NW_021573316.1:1391003-1545956 GCF_001605985.2 Dendrobium catenatum
GGGGGGGATTGGGTGCAATAAATAAGAAAGTGATGAACGATGATGATGGATACACGTGTATTCGTCGCAGACGTGGATGATTGAGTGTATTCAGTGCAGGACAACGCAGTAACAGCCGCCATTGCCCTTTACTGCCTGCAATCAATCCCGCATGCGACTATTCTTCAATCAGATCTTCTCTTGTGAGTTCGCTTTGATGTGTCCAGGTTCAGTATATGTACAAAATTGTTTATAATTTAAGCTCTTTCTAGAGAATAATATAAATTAGAGCCAAATGATTCAAATTTATTTTTTTTTTAATTGAGAAATAATGAGATTTAAATACTTAATGTAAAGTTGGTGTCTATGATTAGTCATAAAAATTCAATATATAGAAATATTTGTTAGTAGTCAACTAATGGTGGTCTAATGTCAGTATTGATTCAATGGTAATAGTCGGAATATGATGATCTGATGTTGATTGTTGTGTATTGCAATAAGATTTTTCAAATCTCTCAACTCCAAACCACTCTACTCATATAGAAAATGGGGTCATATTTAAAGTTTTTTTAATTGCTATAATAACAAGGGGTTGAATATATGAATCTTTTTTTTTTTTCATTAAATACGTCCTATTAAGAGTCATTTTTTTTCATTTTAGTCTAATATAAACAACCATTTCTAATAGTTCATAAACAAGTCTTTTTAGGTCAACCTCTATCTTTCTTAACATAGATCAGATCAAATATATCTACTCTTCTAACATGATCAAAATGGCCGCTGGAGCCATTTTGACCTGTTTACATATATACTCATTTCAAATTCTATCTCTAAGAGTTAAACCACACATCCACTTGAGCATACTCATCTTTGCAACATTTTGAGCCATTAAGCATTGCAGGTCTGGGCACCATCTTAAAGAATAAAAAAATTGATAAAATAGTACAATTTATACATTGTTATATTCATATTTAAGCGCCTTAAGTATCTTAATATGAGATATTTGAAGTTCATTTTATCCTCCAATTAATGTTCTTAAGTTTTTAAATACACTTCAAGTAGTTGAGTCGGGCTCATTTAGAATCAAATTAGATCACTTTTTAATGCCTATAATTCATCATTATTAGACATTTAGTTTCTTAATTTTATTTTTTAAAATTTTCAATTTAAATATTACCTGAAGTTTATGACAATCAAGAAAGTTTTTCAAAGACTTGTATGATCAATCGAATCCTAATCTTACTGTGAAAGATCTAAATAGTTAAAGTAACCATATAAGCTCCATGTTTCACTAAAGCAAAATCTGCCAATTTCTCAATGAAAAATCAAGTTATCAGTAACTTCTGGATGAAGCATGAAATTACCAGAAAATTTTACAACTTGTTCATATAAAAATGACTTCTTTTGGAAAAAAATATTCTCTTGGGACTTCGGACAACATTCGGAGACCAGGCCAATCAGAATACGTCATGATACCTTTTTTATTCGGTACCGGGGCTCAGTACTATTATATACCAGGTTACATAGCGCGCTCTAATTGATCTCCAAACTATTCGGTGTTCACACAGAATAATTTCTCTCTTTACGCAGACGCCGAACGCAGTCCGAAGACCAACCAGATGAGTCATGTCGTGAATCATACTGATTGATTTATGAATACACATAATAATTTATCTTTTTTTTTTTAAAGGGTGGGGGAGCGGAGAAGTTGATGCAAGCACGGGCTTTTGCCAGCCGTCGAGTAATAAATTCCCTTACATTTTAATACTATAAATATAATCATTATTTACTAAGCATATAAAAGAATATATCGGCTTAGAGTAGGGTGTTTGCAGGCTTTCAGTATCTTTCCTTCATCTGAACCGTCTATTCTCGAAAGACGGTGGCTGATCAGACTGCGCAGCCGCAAACCGCCGCCACTCTCTCTCTCTCTCCTCCCATGCCACCCCACTACGCTATTTATAGAGGGAGAAGGATTCTGGATAACCAACCGCGCAATGAGGCGGATATAAATACAACCAGTTCATTGCATCTCTTTCTTCCTCGGCGATAAGATCGAACTGAAGGATTTACCCAAAAAAACAAGGGAAAACAAACAGAAGAACGGGAGGAAGAGGAAAACAGGGGAGTTGATCAGTTGGGATGAAGCTTTCACGCGTTTCAGCTATTTTGACGCGTGAAAGGTCTCAACTTTGGGCTTTACTATAAAAGAAAAGGGCTCTGCAATCGTTTTTCTCCTCTTTATTCGCTTCTCCTTCATTCTTCTCGTATTTCACAGAGAGGAATAAGCAGAGGCCATGGGAGGAACAGAGCAGGAGAAAATGGTGATAGTGGTGAGAGAATACGAGGAGGAGAAAGATAGGGAAGGGGCCGAGCTGGTCGACCGGATATGCGAGGTGGGTCCCAGTGGCGCCGTCTCCCTCTTCACTGACCTTCTCGGCGATCCAGTCTGCCGTGTTCGCCATTTTCCTGCGTTCCTCATGCTGGTGTGCATTCAATCCAGTCCTGTCTTCCTACTTTCCTTTAAAAATTTGAACTTTTAGTATTAAAGATGAATTGACAATCGGAAGGGTACTAATGAATTTTTGCTTATCTGATTTGATTGATTGTGATGAGAGAATAGACGGCAGGATGTTTGCATTGTTAGAATGAAGATCAATAATTAATCTTCAAATTTCACTGAAATCCGAAAGGAAATCTTTATCCATAATTCGTATAAAAGGAATCATGAATAATTAATTTCTGCTTCGTGTCTTTCACTCTCTTGTTTTTCTCAATACGAAAAAACCTTCCTTTGCATTTCAGGTTGCGGAGACAACATCGCCGGAAAGAGAAATTGTCGGCTTAATCAGAGGCTGCGTTAAATCCGTCACCTGCGGAGATAAAGGCCCCCGCCGCGGCGGCGGAGGGGCCGTTCCTATCTATACTAAAGCCGCCTATATCCTCGGACTTCGCGTCTCCCCATCTCACCGGTACGCGCGCCCTCATTAACTCTCCGCTCTCACAAATGTCTTTGGCTTTTCCGTCGAATAATAAAATGCTGACATCTTTTTGCTTCAGACGACTCGGGATTGGTCTGAAGCTCGTCCAACGCATGGAAGAATGGTTCGTCTCCAAAGGAGCCGAGTACTCCTACATGGCAACCGACAACGATAACAAGGCCTCCCTGCGCTTATTCACCGATCGCCTCCACTACTCCAAGTTCAGAACCCCGAGCATCCTCGTCCACCCCGTCTTCGCCGGCCACCGCCTTCCACTCCCCCGCACCGTTACGCTCGTCCGCCTTTCCCCCTCAGACGCCGAATCCCTCTACCGCCGCCGCTTCTCCACAATCGAATTCTTCCCCCGAGACATTGACGCCATTCTCCACAACCCACTCTCCCTCGGCACCTTCCTAGCTCTCCCTTCCGGCGCCGCTTTCTCCGGCATCGAAAGCTTCCTCGCCGACCCGCCGACATCCTGGGCCGTGCTCAGCGTATGGGACAGCAAATCACTCTTCCGCCTCGAAATTCGAGGCGCTTCTCTTCTCCTTCGCGGCCTAGCGTGGACTTCTCGCGCGGTTGACCGCGCTCTTCCGTGGTTAAAAATCCCATCTTTTCCGAATCTTTTTCGTCCTTTCGGAGGGTACTTCCTGTACGGTCTCGGTGGGGAGGGTCCGACCGCGAAGGAGCTGTTGCGTGCCCTTTGTCTTCACGCTCATAACATGGCGCGCGCCGGCGGCTGCAGCGTGGTGGCGACGGAGGTCGCCGCTTGCGAGCCCTTAATCGATGGAATCCCGCACTGGAAGAGGCTATCGTGCGCTGAAGACTTGTGGTGTATTAAGCGTTTGGCGGAAGATTACAGTGACGGCGCCGTCGGCGATTGGTCCAGGTCGCCGCCGGGGAGTTCGATGTTCGTTGACCCACGTGAAGTTTGACTCCGTTTCTATGTTCGGTACTTGTAAAAATTGCATGACGTGGCGTTTTGGGGCGTGGATTCTCTATTTTGGGGTACGAAAGTGGGGTCGGGTTTGCGGTGCGCCGTTTTTGAAAGGGGAAGTGTAACGGTTATGTAGATAGCGATGTGGTGCGATGGAAGATGATGAGAATCCCGTGGCTGGTGTGGTGGAGATGAAGTAGAGGGGCATATTTGACATTTCGCAAGACTTTACTATATCTATCTTGAATGATATTCTGTTTGTCTATCCATTTCTTCTTATATTTTATTTTATTTTTTAATTTTGATTAATTTCAAGTGAATATCAGTATATGGTTCTTCAACTTCCTTCTAAATTGCTTTTATTTGATATTTATTTAAAAATCTTAATTATGAAGCATGATATTAGCTTGGAGAAATTAAAACAATTATTTTTTTATTAAATTATGCTACTTCAAAATAATTTTAATTGAATTGAGTTTAATTAAGTATTTTTTTAATAATTAAAATAATTGTTTTTATACTTTACTTTTTCAAATTAGAATCATAATGTATATTTTTTTATTGCTTTTCTATTGCTTTCAAAAAAAAATTTAAAAACAAACATTTTTTTTTTCACAAGAGTTGTATAGCCGCCCTTAAGATTATAGTTTAGAGAGAGAAGAACATCTTTAGACATAAATAAAAGAAGATAATATAGTTAGAAACAAGAAGCATATCTTGCAAGTATCATGTGACCATGAAGGTTAAAAAAGGAAATAATGTTGCGAATAAAAATTTAGAGAGAGAGAGAGTCTAAACTAGGGGTGCAAAAGAGTCCAGTCCACCTTGAGTCAAAGGGCGTTCGAGTTGAGTTCGAGTGTCCAATATCAAGCTCGAGCACAACCTCGAACTCGAGCTCTTCCCACTATAAACAAGTTTGAGCTAGCTCGTGAGCCTTGACGGATTTTTTAAATATTATAAATTATTTTAAATATTTAAAATTTTATTAAATATTTTAGATATCATAACAGGGTACAGTAGAGAGTAATATATAGCCAAACAGGTGGCAGCAATGTAATAACATAAAGGTAAATACATAAGGCAGTTATATATGCTAATAAGCTCACCATAATAAATGAATATTGAAAAAGATTGTTATAATTGAGTAAAGTCGACATTAAATATCTTTGTATCATATTGGCTATTATTGACAAACTCGTGATTATGTGCTCATAGTTATTGCTTCTTAGGAGAAGATATATTATTCAATGATTTTGACAATATTTTCTAAATCATTTGTTCTTGCTTATAAGTTTCCTCCTTATATGAATTTGATAGTTGACTGGTTAGTTAATAATTAGCAAGTTTTAAGATATTTTTATGTTAAGATTACATATAAAAATATAATGTAAGATGAAATAGTGAATCAATGTTATATTGTGCAAGCAAATATTTAGAATATCAGGTTCAAGTCAGATCGGTTCGGTTAAGTTTCAGATCAAGAGGTATTCGTAAGGTCTATAAACGAAGTCGTCAGAAGAAGACGACTATCGCCTATAAATTGGTCATAAGTAGATGAGTACGACTTATCAGATTGACCCCAGTGATTCTTCAAGTGGACTATTTCCATCATATGGGAAAATAATAATTATTGAATAAGCTATTAGGCTATTTGTCCTCCTAGGTATTACAAGCCACTGTTTTTTTTTTTTAGCTTGAAAAACAAATTTTTAAAGTTGGACATTTTGATTAGGTTGTGTACAGCTCGATATATATTTCTACACTCCAATTTATTTTATAAAAAAAATTACAAATATTCATATTATAGAGTTGCTCTTAAAAATTTTATGCTAAGAAGTTGCATTCTAAAACAGCTTTTAAAAAAGCTATTTTCCGCACAATAACTTTACAACCATCTTTTCAAAAAGCTACAACCATTTCAAATAAACTCAAAATCGATCTCTTAGAATCATAAAAAATAGGCTCGTTGATCTCATAAATCAATGAAGTATAACTTTATTTTAAAGATCATAAATACTATTCTGAATTATAAATATGCTTAATTAAATAATTTTGATACAAAATTCAAAATCAAACAACCAATTATTCAAATGCATAAGCTAATTAGAGTCTAACCATGTACTTGTTTTCTTTCCTCCATTACTTTCTCATAATTGTACATTAATTATTCCACATTTAACTTAAATTTCAATATTCCATAGTCTTCAAGTCTCTCTCTCTCTCTCTCTCTCTCTCTCTCTCTCTCTCTCTCTCTCTCTCTCTCTCTATGTCCATAGTCATATCTCCTAAAACCCTAAAAAGGTGGATCATCCTTATCAATTTATGTTGTCAATATACTTAAAAATAGCCTACAAACTATCAACAATCATAAATCACAATACATAAGCTTAAAAGAACTAAATCAACCCACATAAAGTCTATACCACAGCCTCCTTATTTTTATCTTGATGTCATACAAACTAAACCAAACATAGTCAACACAAAGCTATAAAAAAAAACAATCATGGATTCATCATTTTTGTTATAAAATAGGCAAAAAATATACCAAAATCACTCACCAAATCCATGCTATTTCAAATCACAATTAAGCTTAAAAAAACGAAGAAATTAGGCCTTAGATTAAAAGACTATTTGAGATTGTTTTCTTGTTGTTTTGCTTTTCAGATAGTAATCATAATTTCATTTGACCACATTTTTTTTTGCGACCTTCTCACTAACCGTTTTAAAAAATTATGTAATGAAAAGTTGTTTCTGACAACATAATAGTTAAATTAGGTTCTGTTTGTGTGGGCTAAAATGTTTGTAAACTTGGTTGTTAAGTTGTTGTGGAGTAAGTAACTTAGATACTATGGTTGTAAAAAACAACTTTTCACCAACAAAATTTCTAAAAGTAGTAAAAAGTGGCAAAAAATAATAGCCAAACGAAAATTAGTTTTCGTCTGAAAAAGCAAAATAATGAGAAAGTTTTCTCATACAAACCTTTAAACTACTTTAAAATCAACTTTATAAAACACTATAGTGGTCCAAAACGGACCTAATTTAAGGCTTATTTTTGCTAAGTGCCAAATTTTGTATTATTTTTTCAAAGTTAGCACCTTTCATTTATCACGTTCATGGACCGGTTCAGGGGGGACGAATTCGGGCTGATCCGAAACAATCCCATGTGTGGCGATTGTGTGGTTGTCATGTGCGAGTTCATTCACACCTATTGGATGGACCACGATGGGCTACGCTTCGCTTTCATTGCATGGGATCGACACGACAGTCCGCATTCCCCTCTAAGTACATGCTTGAAAGCCATACCGAACAATTACGCTTCATGGCCAAAGCCTCTACAACAACAACAACAACAACAAGCATTTGTCCCACAATCCCACTACGTGGGGTCAGCTACATGAATCATTTTTCATCATTATGTCTGGTTAGAAGTCAAATTCTCATTTAAATCTTATAAAGAAAGATCATTTCTAATATTTTCTAACCAAGTTTTTTTTCTCATGGCCAAAGCCTCTAAGTGATCAAAATCAAACACATGAAGCAGTCTAAGTGAGTCAAGTCGACTTGTGAGCTAGCTCGAGTTTGGCTCTATGAATGGGTCATGAGCTAAGCTCGATGAGCTAACGAGCCAAGTTTTATTTAGTCTCGACTTGACTAGTAAGCTCATGAGCCGGCTCGTTTAAAATATATTAATAAAAAATAACCTTAAAATATATTAGAAATCAAGATTTTAAATACAAAGTTGTTAAAAAAAATTAGAATTATATCTCAATTTCTTATATTAAGTAATTATTTATTATTATTCTTAAAATTTCTCATTCTTTTGACCATTTTGTTATAATAATTACTTAGATCATATTTTTTTAAAGAATTTTTTTACTTAAATCATAATCATTTTATCTCTTTCATAATAAAATAGCCGGCTCATGAGCCGGCTCGAACTCATAAAATAAAGCTCGAGCTCAAGCCAAGAGTGACTCGAGCTCGACTCAACTCGTTTAAAACTCTAAACACATCTCATCTTGATATGTTGATTGGGAGCTATGACTACCGATCAAGAGGTCATAGATTCGAAGCTTATGTATGTGTTGTGTATATGAAATTATCTAAATTGACCTAAATGTTTAAAAAAAAAATCAAAATCAATAAATTTTAAGCACATTTAGATGTAGTTAGAATTTGATTAAATTAATTTTATTAAAGTTGGGTAACACATTGGTTCGACTCTCAGTGATTTTCAATCTCCTATCAAACACACAAACAAATAAATTTATATAACACCACACACATAAATATATGCTATAATATGTATCAAGTTGGTTTTAACATCAAATTTACTTATTTCGTTAAAAAATATTCATTTTAATTTTCAATCGGTTAAATTTTAAGTGATTATCAAACGAGTTATGAGTTTTGACGGGCGCTTTTAAGGCTACAATTTTGTAGACTATGGCTTTGTTTGGGACAACTTTCATACTGCTTCTTAAAGCAGCTTTCTAGTACAAAATTAATATTTTTTAACTAGAAAGCTACTTTAAGAAGCAGTAAGAAAGCCGTCTCAAACGAAGCCTATATATGCATAATTTAAGATATATAGATTGAGAAGAAGCCAGAAGGTCATTAGCCTGTGATTATCTATTTAGGATTGTTGCAACTTTTTAAAAAACAAAGTTGTAGCAATCCCAAACGAACGACCATCATCAGCCTACTGCAATGTCTGACTAGCATTCGATCTTTGACCATTATCGTCAATTATCCTTTAATTGTTCATAGTTGAAAGTTGTTTTTTTTTACATCAAGAGAAGCTAAGTAGCTTTCCCCGCACCAACTCCACAACAAATTTTATAAAACACTTCAACTATCTTAAACAAACACTGAGGGACCACTATAGCTTTTTATAAAGCTGGTTATGAAATTGCTGAGGAGAAAACAACTTACTTCGCTACTTTGGCTCTGTTCGTAAAAAAAATTCCTCCACAATAATTTCTAAATAGTAAGAAAGTAGTATATAACTTTTGAACGAGAAAATTTTTCACTGCTTCTTAAAGCAGATTTCGAGTACAAAAATTTTAACTTTTGAACTAGAAAATTGTTTTAAGAAACAGCAAGAAAGCTATCATAAACGAAGCCTTATGGTTCGTTTTGGACAACTTTCTTACTTCTTCTTAAAGCGCCTTTTCTAGTTAAATTTTTTCTATTTTTTAACTAAAAAACCGCTTTAAGAAGCAGGAAGAAAGCCATCACAAACGAAGCCTTAGCCTTTCATTCAAATTTAAGCTAAAATTATAGTAGTTTTAGCCATCGCAAAATGTTCATATTTGCAACGGTTAAAACCGTTGCTATACATAACAACAACTACTATCACTGTAAAGAATATGTTACAAATACTTTGCTCATTGTTTAAACCACTGTAAATTTTCAAAATAAATTCTACGAAAGTCTATAGTCTATACTCAATATAATAATAATTTCAAAATATCAAGCATTTTAATATTTGATCTCCATATAAAATTAAAAGAAATAATATATCACTACTAATGAATCAAGCTTTCGCTTTCGCAACATTTTTTTTAACTTCTACACTGGTTTAAATACCTATTAAATTATTTGTAACGACTTAGAAATCGTTGCAAAATCGCTGTATTGTGTTTGCTGGAAAGGCTTTTGCACCTGTTTCGTAAATACTGCTGCGGGAAAGCTTGAACAGCGCTTTTAGCAAGGGTTAAAATCAAACAACTGATTCCTACAAGAGATAAATAACACAACCCAAAAGCATATAAGTGAACATATCTTATCAAATCTCTAATAACTATAAATTTAAAGTACCATAACCATTTACACATTATAATGTAAAAATTAATTACAATATTTTAACTTTTTTGGCAAATTTATTTTAAATCAGAATTTCTTAAATATGAACAAAACAATTAGAAAATAACTGTGCTATGTGATTAGAATATCATCAAGATAAAAATATTATCTAATAATTACACAGATTGTCTGAATGCTTTTCCACCATTTAATTTTTCACACGAGAAGCATAAATAGTAATTACTTTATAGCTACAAAATGGATGAAATAATTTATCAAATAAATACAATGGATTGTCTCAATGCTGAGTTTGTGGCTATAGGTTAGATTGGTTGAAGATTTGGGACTGCATTTTGGAGAAAAATTGAACTCTGTTCTTTTTAGGCATTGAGACAAACATCTAAAGTGCGTCTGCTCCCTAAAGATCATCATGTCCGACATTGCTTCATGGTCACAGGACTACTTTAAGGCCTCGTTTGTTTTTCCGTAATTTCTCCGTTTACGGTTTGAATTTGCAAAAAAAGGATTGTTTACTGTTTGGTAACACCGTTTCTTCAAAATAACTTCCGGTGAACCTCCGTATTTCTGCCGATTCGAGAAGAAAATTTTTTCTCCGTCTACCATTTTGAAATCTCCATTAAAAATGATAAAATAGAGCCGCAGAATCAAATAAGGCCTAAAAATATTTTTTGAAGCGGTTTTGAAAATGCCGCTATTGAATGCTATAAGAAATTATAATAATTTCGGCAGCGATGAAAATCACTGCGATACCAATCAATAGCACGGGTTACAAACCACCACTATGAATGGCGATAAAAACATCAAATTTTTTGTAGTGATAGTTTTCTTGTAAACCAAACTAATTATAATTATAATAATTTTATTATCATATTTTATTATTGCTTCATTGAGTCAATTATCAACGCTGAGAAGTTCAACTTTTCATGCAGATATTTTCTCTTTTATTGCTCATTACAATCTTGCTTTCTTGTCTTGATCTATTTTTGCCGGTTACAAATCTACCTTGTAATGTCTTTTTTTATAATGATTTCGCAACCACAAATGTCGTAATTCATCATTGCTCCTAACCAAATGGTCAAAAAATTGGACTAAGGTTTAGTTTGAGGTGGCTTTCAATTAAAAAAAAAATTGCAAAAAAAAGTTATTTTAAAAGTAGCAAAAAATTGTCCTAAATAAAACTTAAATATATTCATGGCTTAGGCTCAATTTTCTAGACCAATTCTGTGAGGGAGACATCTCCCTAATTGAGAATTGTACCACGTTATTAAAATGTTTTTTTTTATGCTAATGCTTTAAAATTCGTGTTAGTTGAACATGTGTTTTATGATTAATTATTCTATGGTGACACCAAACGTCGTCCGGAGATCTATCAGAATGCGTCATGTCACCCATTTGCTACGTGCAGCAACTCGTTACTGCTCCACTCGGTAGCGCGGCTCAGTATCATAGACATGATTGCACCTTATTCGTCTCCAGACGTAGAGCTGCGTCCGGCCTCCGCACAAAATAATTTCTCGTGTTTTATCCTCATTTGCACGCACAAAAATATGTTTTTTTCAAAGGAAATTAGCTACAAAATACTTAAAATATAAGTAGGTGAGATTAAAAATAATTTGTATTAGGTTTAGTGAAAAGGTTGGAGTAGCTCCAATGAAAAATAAGATTAGAGAGTCTTTTTTAGATGATTTGGTCACATAAAATAGCAATCTTCCGATGACCCGATTAAGAAAGTAGATGTTTAGATTTTACTTAAGTTAAAAAAATAGAGATAGTACTAAAAAATTTTTATTAAAAAATATTAGAAATGATCTTTCTTTCTTTCTATTAAACAAAAATCTTGCATTAATTCTCATGAATTCCTTATTAACTATCAGGATTCATAAGAATGGCCTCCAAAATTATAATTATCATCCATTAAGATTTTATAAATATATTAAATTATAGTTTGTTAAGAGCTTGATTAAGTATTTAAACTATTATAATCTTTAATAATCTAAAATTGTTTGCCAAGATAAATGAATCAATATTGACTTGACAAGGGAATTTCTAAGTGCAATCTCCACTAAGATAATGATAATGCCTGATTTAGCTTAATTAATTGGGGATTTGTTGCTTAATAATCAATCAGGTTTTTAATTACTATCATATTAACTAGATAAGTATAATAATCAGATCTTAATCTTATTCACTCCCTATAGTAGATTCATATTTATAATTAGTTATATCCTCTGCCCTTCATATTTCTATTATATTTTATTTCTTGCTCTATTTACTCAGTAAGCATTCTTCTAATGATTTTCTCATATATATATATAACACTAGTTAAAAATATTAAAAAATATTCACAAATATTTGTTACATAAAAATTTTTTTATTGAAATATATAAAAATTGCTTACCAACCTTTTCACGGCATGCTCGTTTTGAATTTTGTCTCTAAGAGTAAATCCACTCATCCACCTGAGCATCCTCATCTCAGCAACACTTAAGTTAACATTATACTTCTTTTTAATAGCCAACATTTTGCGCCATAAAGTATTGCAGATCTCACCGCCATTTTATAAAAATTTGCGTAAAGAACAAGATTTAGGTTTCGTTTGAGACAACTTTCTTAATTCTTTCAAAAGAAGCTTTTAGTATAAAAAATTTTAGTTCAAGAAAATTTTGCACTAAAAATTGTTTTACAAAAGCAATAAGAAAGTCATCCCTAACGAAGCCTTAGAGCCTATTTGTGATGGTTGCAGTATTTCGTAAAGATTATTGTCAAGTTGTTGCAAAAAATAGCCTTTTTGAAAGTTGATGTGAATGTTATAAATATATTCTATTTTTTAAAAATTGAACATTTTTTTTTTCTTAACTACCACACATCATCAAATCTTATAGCAAAAAGCAGTTTCTCATCACAAAATTTTTTAATGGCAGCAACAAAATAACAATCAAACTGACCTATATTTACAGTCCAGAAAGTAAAATAATAAGAAAACTATCGGAAACAGACCCTCAAAATTTATGATGCAAAATAATTTATCCAATATCTTTTTATTCTATTATCAAAATATATAGAGACAAATGGCTCATCATCAGTCCATTCAATCTGAAATAAAATTTGAATAAAATATAACATTTTATTGGATATGATATCACTTATTTTCAAGTGTGAATTATTTATGAAAGTGAAGCTTAAAATTATAATAATTAGTCAATTCTACATAGAGACCCAAGTAAAAGCATGCACCGACCCTTCCACAGTTAGGCAGTGATTAGCCGCCTCAAACGTGTTAATCAAAATTAAGACTTCAGTAATTATGCTTTGATTAATTATAATAATTAATAATTAGTGATTAAGACTGAGGTGATTATGATTGGTATGATTGCATTAGAGGTGTGAAGGTGGAAGCAGAGAGTGATAGAGAGGTCTTCGAAATATTATATAAAATGAGTTAATGAAGGTTAGGTGGACTAATCTTTGACCAAATTAGTTTAGGTACATTCATTTAATTAACTTGCTTTGACAAGTCAGTGAAGCTCATAATTGGTTTGTAAGACAAAGCATATATAAAAGCTTAAGAAGGATGTTTTCCTTTAAATTGTTATTATTATTAAGATAAAAAATTATGTGAATAGAATTATATTGAAAGATAGTATATTTGCTTTGAGATTAATGCAATTCAAAATTTTAAGATATGTCATTGATCTAAAAGTAAATCCAATGATTTTTTAAACTCATAATACAATTTATATAAAGATATTCTAACACTAATATTATTAATATTATTATTATTGATGCATGCCAAAACATTTGTGATAAAAGAGAGATATGAAGTTTAATTGAGATTAATGCAATTCAAAATTTTAAGATATGTCATTGATCTAAAAGTAAATCCAATGATTTTTGAAACTCATAATACAATTTATTTTGGTATGATTATTATTATTGTTATTATTATTATTATTATTATTATTGTTATTGTTATTGATGCATGCCAAAAACATTTGTGATAATAGAGAGATATGAAGTTTAATATACTAGCTTTATACGAAGATCCAACACACACATAGATTAGAGAGATGGGAGAGAGGCGTAAGAGATAAAAAAAACTTTAGGTGAAAATCCATGAAAAGAAGAAAAAACATGAGGCATCGCTCACTTGAAAAGATTTTACTAGTTTTTGTCATTGATCAAAAAGTCATCTTGATCGAGCATAAATCTCAAAACACCTCATCAATAAATTTGACAATGAACATCCAAAAAATCTCATCAAATGGTTTATATTGATCTTCTAAATCATATATCATTTATTCAACACATAAGCACCTTAATAATGTCAAAATCCACAGATCCTGAACTCATTAGATTCATCTTGTTTTAAAAATCAGATCGGATGATCAGTTCAACCGTAAACGGGTCTGAAGGCCAGTGCAATTCAACCTTAAAAAACAACTGTGCATCAAACCGGCCAGAACCGATTTGAACCGCCAGTTCAACCAGGAGCCGGTCCCGATTTTCTAAAACCTTCAGGTTCGTTGTCCCGTCCAATTTTTACAATCTTAATTTTTTTTTTCTTTTGTTGTTAACACCCGGCATGCAGATTATAGAATAGACAAAATGTGGTGAGGCGAGGGAGAAATAAAGACTCGTGTGCATACGAAAGCAATATGCCCTGCCATGTGTTTATTAAGTTACAGTCGAATCCTCCAAATTGTGCATCAATTTGCACAAACATTAGCCACATGTCCAGTTTCAATAAAGCTTTGACAAAAAGGACATCTATAACCTTCACGATTGCCACATGACAAAAATATATATAAGAGATTTACATATTTAACATTCAAATTTTCGAATGAACTGCATCGTTATTCAAAACCAAGACCAATTTAACGTTTTGACGGTCGAACCGCCGGTTTGACAATGGTTATGAGCAAAACCAATTTTATAGTAAATCATAACCGGCCAGCCGACCGGTTCACAATTCAACTGATTGAACCAGCCGATCCGGTTCGATTTTTAAAGCCTTGGAGATTATTTAAAATATAACATATTTATATCATATACATATAAAGAGGGGAGATAATTACAAGAAAAGAGTAGGGATTAGATTGAAGAAAGAAATGATTGCAGATGTCCTAAATCAACATGCAAATAAGTACATTCTACCATAATTTTTTCTGCATAATATAAGACGAAGCAATTCAGCAGTACCTACTAAATTACCTTCAGCTTAAAAAGACTTCTATGCATTCAAACGTAGCTTCATAAAGATGGAGAAAGTGAAAACAAGAAACTAAAGTAATGTAATGAAGCAAAATGCTTTCTCCAGATAGATCCATGTCATGACTGAGAACATAACATAGCAACAGTTTGCTAACACTGAAGGGAAAAAAAGGAAGTTTTAGAACTCGTCTGAGCATTTTCCAGATTTCCTTTGATGGGTTGTACCTAAAACAATAATGAATTTTCAGTAGTGTATGGATAAAACATATTGATTAGAGATTTATTATTATTATTATTTAGTGTGTCATTTACTCATTTGATTGTGCTTGTAGTGTTCAAAATCTGATAAAAAAATAAATAGAACTGTCAGTTGGAAAATTAAGGTTACAAATCATTGGACAATATCTATGTCAGGTGATAGAGAAATTATTCTGTGCGGAAACCGGACAACAAGAACCGTCCTGATTTATTACCCTTTAGCTATGCATTTGCAAATACTCAAACAAAAGGGTAGCAAATATGCATTCATAATTGTATTTTTGCTGCCCTTTTGTTGAGTATTTATAAAAGTGCAGGAAAAGGGTAGCTAAAGCACAATAAATATCCTACTAATTGAATATTTGCTAATCTTTTGCTGCATTCTTGCAAATACTCAGCAAAAAGGTAACAAAAATACAATTATGAATGCATATTTGCTATGCTGTGATTTTGCTGAGTATTTGCAAAAGCGCATCAAATCCGAACGGTTGTTCCCGTTCGGTATCCGTATAGAATAATTTCTCTAGGTAACGAGTGCTCTTAAGAAAAAGCTTAAACCATCTAAAACAATGAATTATTTGCATGCCCCAAACTCCAAAGAGTAATATATCTAGTTCATTGTTTAAGATAAATGAAATGATTCTATAGTGTTCGGCTCGTTATTTATTTATTTTCTTTTTTCTAAATCGGCTCATGTTTATCTCAAATTCAAACAAGCCAAAAATGAGAACAATGTTCAAACAAATGGTGTAAACACATGTTTGTTTCAAACAAATAACCAAACACACACACACAACAAGCTCGGCTCATTTACACTCGCATTCAAAGGTACGAATGGCAATTTGATAGGAAAAACTTGTGGAATTCAAGTATAACTTATTAATAATGGAATTTCAGCGAAATCTCCGCAAAATCTCCCAAAAAAAAAAAAACAATAATAGCGTAGTAATTGAAAAATCGAAAGGAAAATGATTCACTATGAAGTCAACCACGGTGAACCCTACAATCTCTTTCATGATGCTTACAATGTCGACATCATAGTCCTCATCAAAGCACTACTCTTCCAAAAGATATTATTCGAACGACTCTGACGATAGACACAAAAGGCAAGCTTCTTTTTTTACTCTGGCGTGTATTTCCTCCAGGAGAAGGCTCCCAGTCAAAGGATCCGCCCGCTCCCTCTCTCTGTTTGCGGACACCATAGCCGAGAGACTTAAGGCAGCTCTTCTCCCTCCCATCTCCTAGCTCTTTGCCTCCCTGTGATTCGCACAGCATAGAGGTCGAAGCTCCTTGCTCGCTCTCTGCTCTTCGCACTCTAGAGGTCGTACCTCCTTCACCTCTCCCTGTGTTCGCAAGCCCAGATTGAACCTGACGCCGCCCCTAGTCTACAAGCCTTAGCCGACCGACCTCACTAGCTGTAGCAGGTATACCTCTAATTCTCCCTTCTTCTCTTCTATCTTTCTCTTCCCCTCTTTTCCTCTCCTTATTTCTACTTCTTCTTTTCCCCTTTTTCTTTTTTTCTTCTACTTACTTCCATAACTTTATGATAGTTTCAAAATATATATAGTGCTTGAATTTCTTACAAAAATTTGAAAATGAGATTTTCTTTAGTTTCTTTTTCCATGTGTATTCTTCCATATCTTCCCATTGAAATGATAGTCATATGAATCGTAAAGTTCTTGTGTTATTACTTATGTTTCGTTTGGTTGGGAGATTTTACTGTTTGTTCGGAGGAACCACTTTCGCTATATCACGTTCAGCACAACTCTATTTTCCATCGAAACGTGACATCTATTCCCCACCTCCTCTCCTTCAGCGGTCAGCGTTCATCCGGAGTGAAAAGTCTGACATACCCTTGCACGTCTGCATAATGCCTTACCACTTCAACTCATCTTCTTTGGCTGAAATCCTTCAATTGTTGCACTAAAATATTCAAAGAAAATTTTCTATCTCCGTCTCTCTTCGAACAAAAGCCCTAATCTTATAATTCATCTGAAGTCGTCCCTTTTTTTCTCAATTCTTTCTGTCGACATCAAAAAGAGCAGCAAGCGGTCCACTCAGAAGCAAGAGATGAAACAAACGCAGCTCCTATCTCCCTTCGGCATTCAGGCATAAAGCTCTCTCAGTCAACGATCTTCTCTTCCTCGCAAGCAAGGGCAACAGCTGGTATGTCTTCCTTCGCTCATAGTAGAAGTGGTCACGCTTCAATTTGCTGAATCGTCGACTTTCTTGATTGATTTATCATGCTATACGAGTTGTGATATTTAAAGGAACTATTTCTCAAAGCTTAACTAATTAACAGTGGTCATTATCATTATCTAAATGTTATAAATGATTTTTTCAAGAAACATTTGCTTGAAATTTATTTACCGTTAAAATTTACATGTAATTCCATTGTTAAAGATTCAAAATTTGATTGGCATAATTATTTTTATTACTCAAATAAAAAAAATATTACTTAATTTAATGTAAGAAATTTATGTTGTACCAAAAACTCTATGTATATTTTCATTTATGTAACTAGAAAAAAAATTAAGTATATTTAAATTTAATATATGGGTAATTTTATCATTTATGATGAAAAAGCTGAAATTATTAATTGTAGCAAATGCTTATTATCTATTTCAAAATTTTAATAAACACAAAAAATAATTTAACCAAACAATATTATGTAATAACTCAATTATATATAACGTTATTTCTAAAATTCCATTTTCTGAATATTTTATGACAATAAACTTTTGTGAAATTTTCTTATTAGATCCTTTTTTTATAGTTTTATCCCACGCCAAATATGAGAGCACTCGATTGTTTTTGTGTCGGAAAGAGTTTTTGTTTGTTGCTTTTGAAAAAGGTTTTATGTGTCATTTCATTTGGAAGGTTTCATTTTTTCATTGAAAATTTTATGAATGGCTGTGTTGGAGAATTCTTTAAGTTTTTTTGGAACGAAATAATATTTTATATGTGAGTTATATTTCTTCTTTTTGTGTTTCCTTTTATAATTGAATTTAGATAAATGTAGATTAAAGGAAAACTTATTTGGGTTTTAGTTTTGAGAATTTGTTTCTCTTTCGCTACTTTGAGTTTTATTTGATGAATTATATGAGTAGTTGTGTTAAAAGTAACCTGAACACCACCGAATTAATTTAGTTATAATAGTTTTACTTATCGTGCTTCCTTTCTCATTTGAAATTGAAGTTTGCTTTCTCATTTCAAATTGTTATATCTACAATTTAGTATTTTTTACTGAAATTGTATTTCAAATCATTTAACTTTCATGTTTGTTATTGTAATCGGAAGAAGGACATTGATTTGATGGCAGATAGCTTTTTAGGACTGTTGTCGACTAGCAGATGAAAATGATTTTAAACTTAATATCTTTTTTTATGGTTTAATTTTTTTAGTGACTATTTATTTTAACTCTTTAGGTTGAATGTATTAATTTTTTTTCAGGCTGCAATAAATGATGAAAAATAACATAATTTATGCTTTGAATGAAGAACTGAAATTGAATATATTAATGAGGTATTAAATGATTTAAAAATTTTTAATATTCATCACGAGGTCAAGAAGCACGAGCTTTAAGCAGAATACAACCAAGTCATGCAGCTTTATAGAAAGAGTAGTTGCGTGGTAAAAGCTGATGAATACTTCAGTCTCAGAGGACCTAAAAAAAAATTATGTTGAAGATAATAATATTTGTTGTGTTTAAACAAGAAACTTAACATGCAAAACAAGAGTATGTAGATGTAAAACAAATAAAAAATTATGTACTAGCCATTGTGGTTGTAGGGCAAAATGTTCTAATAGGAAAGATTTTAGATACCTTCTAATCATCTAAAATCATTTCTATTAAAACACTTTGACTTACAGTCACAATGGTTAGTGCATGATTTTTTATTTGTTCTACATTTACACACTCTTGATTTGCATGGTGAGTTTATTGTACAAACACAGCAAATATTATCATCTTCAGCATAATTTTTCTTTAGGTCCTCTGAGACCGAAATATCCACATCAACTTCCAGCATCCAACTACTCTACCCTTCAAGCTGCTTGACTTGGCTGTATTTTGCTTGAACCTCGTGCATCTTGACCTCGTAATGAATACTAAAATTTTTTAAATCATTTAATACCTTATCAATATATTCAGTTTCAATTTTTCCTTCAAAGCATAAATTATATTCTTCTTCATCATTTATAACAGTCTGAAAAAAAAAATTAACACATTCAACCTAAAGTTAAAATTAGTAATCAATAAAAAAATTAAACCATAAAATAAGATATCAAGTTTAAAATTATTTTCATCTGCTAGTCAACAACAGTACTAAAGAACTACCGGTCGTTAAATTAATATCCCTACTCCGATCACAATAACAAACCTAAAAGTTAAATGATTTGAAATGTAACTTCAGTAAAAAATATCAAATTATAAATATAATAATTTGAAATGAGAAAATAAACTTTAATTTCAAATGAGAAAAAAAGCACGATAAGTAAAACTATTATAATTATATTAATTCGGTGGTGTTAAGATTACTTTTGACACAACTACTCACATAATTCTTCAAATAAAACTCAAAATAGTGAAAGGAAAATAAGCTCCTAAAACTAAAACACAAACAAATTTTTCTTTAATCCACATTTACCTAAATTCAACTATAAAAGCAAACACAAAAAGAATAAAGATAACTCACATATGAAATATCATTTTATTCCAAAAAAACTTAAAGAACCCTCCAACACAAAGCCATTCATAAAATTTACAATAAAAAAAAAAAACTTATGAAACATTCCAAATAAAACGGCACATAAAACTTCTTTCAAAAGCAACCAACCAAAACTCTTTCCGACACAAAAACAATCGAGTGCTTTTATATTTGGCGTGGGATAAAACTATAAAAACATTCTCTAACTAAAAAAATTTCACAAAAGCTTATCGTCATAAAACATTCAGAAAATGAAGTTTTAGAAATAACTTTCTATATAATTGAGTTATTACATAATATTATTTGGTTAAATTACTTTTTGTGTGCTTATTAAAATTTTGAAATAGATAATAATCATTTGGTACAATTAATAATTTCATATTTTTCATCATAAATGATAAAATTATTCATATATTAAACTTAAATATACTTAATTTTTTTTAGTAGTTACATAAATGAAAATATACATAGAGTTTTTAGCACAGCATAAATTCTTTACATTAAATTAAATAATAATTTTTTTATTTGAGTAATAAAAATAATTATACCAACCAAATTTCGAACCTTTAACAATGAAATAACATGTAAATTTTAAAGGTAAACAAATTGCAAAAAAATTTTCTTGAAAAAATCCTTTATAACGTTTAGATAATGATAATGACCATTGTTAATTGATTAAGTTTTGATAAATAAATTATGTAAATATTACAACTCATATAACAAGATAAATCAATTAAGAAAGTCGATGATTCAACAAATTGAAGCGTGACCACTTCTACTGTGAGTGAAGGAAGATCTACCAGCTGCTATCCTTGCTTGCGAGGAAGAGAAGATCGTTGGCTGAGAAAGCTTTATGCCTGAATGCCGAAGGGAGTTAAGAGCTGTGTTTGTTTCGTCTCTTGCTTCTGAGTGGACCGTTTACTGCTCTTCTTTATGTCGACAGAAAGAATTGGGAAAAAAATGGACGACTTCGGATGAATTATAAGATTAGGGCTTTTATACGAAGAGAGACGGAAATAAAAAATTTTATTTGAATATTTTGGTGCAACTGTTGAAGCATTTCGATCAAAGAAAATGAGTTGAAGTGGTAAGGCATCATGCAGACGTGCAAGGGTATGTCAGACTTTTCACTCCGGATGAATGCCGACTGCCAAAGGAAAGGAGGTGGGGAATAGATGTCGCGTTTCAATGAAAAATGGAGTTGTGCTGAACATGATATAGCGGAAGTGGTTCCACCAAACATGAAAAAATTTTTAATTTTACCATTTTAAAAACAAACAAACAGTAAAATCACCCAACCAAACAAAGCATAAGTAATCTACATAAGAACTTCACAATTCATATGATTATCATTTCAATAGGAAGATATTGAAGTATACACATGGAAAAAGAAACTAAAGAGAATCTCATTTTCAGATTTTTGTAAGAAATTCAAGCACCATATATATTTTGAAACTATCATAAAGAAATGAAAGTGAGTAGAAGAAGAAAAGAAAAAGGGGAGAAGAAGTAGAAATAAGGAGAGGAAGAGAGGGGAAGAGAAAGGTAGGAGGAGGAGGAGAAAGAAGAAGGCAGAATTAGATGTATACATGCTACAACTAGTGAGGTCGGTCGGCTAAGGCTCGGAGACCAGGGGCGGCGTCAGGTTCGATCTGGGCTTGCGAACACAGGGAGAGGCAAAGGAGGTTCGACCTCTAGAGTGCAAAGAGCAGAGAGCGAGCAAGGGGCTTCGGCCTCTATGTTGTGCGAACCACATGGAGGCAGAGAGCTAGGAGATGGGAGGGAGAAGAGCAGCTTGGAGTTGGTCTCGGCTCTGATGTCTGCGAACAGAGAGAGCTCAAGAGAGAGGGAGCGGGCGGATCCTTTGACTAGGAGCCTTCTCCTGGAGGAAACACACGTCAGAAGTAAAAAAAAAAAAGTCTTCCTTTTGTGTCTGTCGTCACAGTCGTTCGAATAATATTTTTTTGGAATAGTGCTTTGATGAAGACACACCATAAAGCACTTAACACCAAATCACTTAAGGTGTCATGAGGAAATCAAGATTTCGTATGAGGTGAATTCCATATGAGGTCCTTAAGCAATGAAGGAAAATCACAATAGCTTTCTTCATAAAGATTTCAAAGTTCACTATAAAACTAAGTCTCTTATTTGATTAGAAACTTAATCTAAATCATCAATTACTTAATCAAATGTATCTTATAATTTTTTTCAAAAATAAAGCAACACCCATAATCATTTAATTTCTAACTATCTACCATACATTCAATTTGTTATAAATATTTAGACTGTCTTTGACATCGACATCTTAAATTCTTAATGCATAAAAATATGATGATGCAAAAGCAAATACAAATGATAGATTATATGCAACTAATAACATATTCATGGGGGCAAAAGTTAGTTCACAAAAGAAAATCGTTAATTATTCAATCAGACTTGAACAAATTCATATACTAATAACATAATCTATGTATCGTACAACTCAGGAAATAAAAATATTTTCTCTAGCTTACGCTCTCAACTTGTTATCATGTTAATATGAAATTAAGTTTCCAAAAGAAATAACATATGCATGATGCTGAACTTGCGATAAACAACAGAGAATTTCTCAACCTAGCATCATTAGGAAGGAGATTATTGAGCCAGTCAACTAATCAACCCAGCCCCAACAAGGGAAGCCGGTCTAACTAGTAGGCGGAAGAGCCCAATGGATACTACTAATGTGGGCGGCGGGCAAGGAGAGAGGGGAGATCAAAGAGGATTAATTCTACATTTAATTACTTACCAAAAAAATCAAAATTCGGAAGGAATTGGGAAGGCTTATTTAGAGAAAGATGATTGAATTGAATTAAGATTTAAGAGAGAATTAGAAAGGTTTATTTAGAATTAATTAGATTGTTTTATTTTCATTATGTGATTTTGTGTTTTGCAGTAATTTTCTTTTGAGTTGTTCCTAGCGGCGCCTATGGTTTGCGTAGAGTCGATATAACTCTCGAATAGCAGATTAACTTGTATCTTGGTTTGGTGTGCCAATATCAATAAAATTTGCCCGTAATCTCATTCTTTCTTGATGATTTCTGCTGTGTTTTCTCTTTGTTATTGCTATTTTTTTACTGTGAGTAGATCGGATTTGTATCAAATTGATATCAGAGCAGCACCCTTTTTGAGACCTATGGTGGCTAAAAAGGTTGAAGCGTTCAAAAAAAGATTGAAGCATTCAAAGAAAGGTTTGATAGAAAAATTGGAAATCTTAAATCTGAATTCCAAAGAGTGAATTTCAACCATTGAGGGCAGATTATTAAATTTGGAAGAGATGATGAAAAGGATGTTAGAGTTTCAAGCCAATACAACATCATTAGAGACAAGGGAACCGAAAAGGATGTTAGAGTTTCAAGCCAATACAGCATCATCAGAGCAAGGGAACCATTGACTAGACAAGTGGGGAAAACCCTAATATAGAGACGATGAGGGAGGATCGGGAGGTGAAAATTTGGGGAAGTAAGAGGAGATGTCACCTTTGAAGCCACTTCTAAGGAGGGGAATGGGTGAAGGGTATGATCAGCAAAGAAATTAGGATGGTGAAGAAAAGAGAGCTAATTTGAAGAAGAAGGAAACATGGAGGGATCACAACACCCGCTATACTGGAGGAGGAAGATGATCACCTGCACTTAAATGTTGCAGAGGTATCCCTTAACTCAGTGGTTGGGTTCACACTGAACCACACCATGAAGGTCAAAGAGAAGATCGGGCATCAGGAGGTGCTAGTACTGGTGGATCATAGAGCTACCCAAAAATTCATTTCAAAAAGATGGTAGATCATTTGGAGCGAAAATTAGTGGACATGGGGGGCTTTGGGGTTATGTTGGGAACATGAAAAATAGAGAGTAAAGGAATTTGCAAAAGGGTGATCATAATCCTTCCAGAGGTTCAAATATTGGAAGATTTTCTGTCATTGTATTTGGAGAGCAAAGATGTGATACTAGGAATGAAGTGGCTGCAAAAGTTGAAAAAGACCAAGATTGATTTGAAGGATCTAACAATGAAGTTCAAGCTTGATGGGAGTAGAGTGCTTATTAGAGAGGATACTAGCCTATTCAAAACTATGGTTTCACTCAAAACCATGGTGAGTTGCAATCCAAGGTGAAAGAGAGATTTTTCGTGGAGCTGCAGAGTTTGAAAGGATAATAGGATAGGGAGGAGATAGAAGCACCAAAATTGATTCAACCACTCCTCCAGCAGTTACGAGAGATGTTCTAACTAGTTCAGGGGTTGCCTCCACGGGAACATAAACATGCTATCATCTTGTAGGAAAGAGTCTTCCGTATAAGTGTTCATCTGTGCCGTTATCCCCAAATCTAGAAGGATGAGTTCGAGAGATTTGATCAGGGAAATACTGGAGGCAAGGATCATTTGAATAAGTGTCAGTCCATTTTCCAGTTTAGTGTTATTAGTGAAAAAAGAAAGAAGGCGGTTAGAGATTTTGCGTGGACTATCGGGAGTTGAACAAGGAGACTGTGTCAAACATGTGTCCTATACCAGTGATTGATGAGTTGCTGGATGAGCTTTATGAAGTGATGCTTTTCTAGAATATTAATCTGAAGTTTATCCCATTAGATATAAATGAGGCCCAAGGATGTTCCCAAGACAACATTTAGGACTCATGAGGGACACTAGGAGTATTTAGTGATGCCTTTTGGCCTCACTAATGCTCCAGCTACTTTCTAATCCCTAATGAACATGATATTCCAACCATATCTATGAAGGTTTGTGTCAGTCTTCTTTAATAATATTTTGATTTACAGCTTGACTAAGGAGGTCCACTTAGAACACTTGGCATTGGTGTTATCTGCTACGTATGACCACCACTTGTTTGTCAATCTGAAGAAGTGCTCATTCGCTCAGTCTAGAGTGGAGTATTTGGGGCACATAGTATAACGGGAAGGAGTACCAGTTGACCAAAGAAAAATCGAGGCCATGCTAAAGTGGCCAATACCCAAGAGCTTGACAAAATTGAAAGGGTTCTTTGAGCTTACAAGCTACTACAGAAAGTTCATAAAGGGATACAGTTCAACAGCCTAGCATTTGACTAAACGACTAAAGAAGGATAATTTCAAGGGGCAAAGCAGCTACCAAGGCCTTTGAAGAGTTGAAGAAGGTTATGATCAACATGCCAATGTTAGTCCTGCCCGACTTAAGCCAGCCTTTTGTGGTGGAGATGGATGCTTCGAAGTATGGGCTATGAGCTATACTCATGCAGGACTAGAGACCAGTGGCTTATTTCAAATAGATGTTGACTGCCAGGGTGAGGCTCAAGTTAGTCTACGAGAGGAAGCAGATGGTGATAGTGCTAGCCGTCTAGAAATAGAGACCCTACCTGTTGAGGCGACACTTCATTATCAGGATTGATCAAAGAATCTTAAAGTTTCTTCTAGAGCAAAGGATGGTTACAGAGGAGCATTAAAGGTGACTTTTGAAACTATTGGGTTATGATTTTAAGATCTAATATCGACCAGGATAGAGAACAAGGCCGCATATGGGTTATCTAGGTGTATGGGGGGAACTTTTATTTGGTCCGGTGAACGTACGCTCCTCTACGTTCGGCCACCAATATTTTAGCGACACGTAGCATGAAGAAAAGTCGCCGACCCGACCCGCTATTTTTTGGGTTCTAGCGCGTGCGTTTTTTTAAATCCACCTTTTGGATATATTTCAAATACCTAGCAAATACCGAGTTGAACATAGTTTTTTCTAGCAATACCGAGCAAATACCTAGCAATACCGAGCAAATCCTTAGCAATACCGAGCAAATCCTTAGCAAATACTGAGTTGTACGGAGTTGTACCAAGTTTTTTCTAGCAAATACCTAGCAATACCGATCAAATCCCTAGCAATACCGAGCAAATCCTGAGCAAATACCGAGTTGTACCGAGTTGTAGAAAAACTCGGTACAACTCAGTATTTGTATAGTTTTGGTCTTCACAGAGCGGTATTTCTTGTTTTTGCAAAGCAATACCGAGCAAATATCGAGCAATACCGAGAAAATCGCGAACATAGCATTCCCGGGTTCCGCTCCGGGTCAAGTCGTCGGGCCACGCGGTAAAGAGTAAGAGCACGTGGCGACATGTTATTGGCGGCCGAACGTACCTCTACGTCCGGTCAGAGGACGTAATAATGGGGAGCCCCACATGATGGCACCATATGTTCCCATAGTTGTGGAGTAGGAGGCATTGAGACGAAAAGTTAGCAAAATGAATAATTGGAGAAAATCATGAGAGATTTATTAGAGAAGGACAACCATCCTAGCTATAGCTCAATCGATCAGAGACTATTATACCAAGGGCGTCCTCATACGTATCCCACTTACTACTAAGAGTTTCACGATTGTGCCATACGAGGGCACTCTGGGGTACATAAGACCTATCGTAGGCTGACAGTAGAATTATATTGGGTTGGAATGCAAAACAATGTGGAGGAGATGCTCGCCAACTACGATACCTGTTAGAGGCACAAATATATGGCAATAACTCCAAGAGGATTTCTACAACCTCTAGCCCTGCCCGAGAAGATGTGGGAAGAGATAACCATATATTTTATTAAAGGTCTGTCAAAAAGCGAGGGCTTTTCGAAAATTTTGATGATAGTGAATAGGCAGAGCAAGTATGCTAACTTTATTTCCTGACGACACCCATACATTATGGTTTCAGTGGCAACAACAATTGTTAGAGAGGTGGTACGCCTACATGGAATTCCAGAGTCCATAGTGTTAGATAGAGCAAGGTGTTCTTGAGCTACTTCTGGAGAGGGCTATTCAGGATGTAGGGGACTATTTTGAAGAGCAGTACAACATACCATCCATAGACTGATGGGAAGACCGATGTGGTGAACAGGAGTGTGGAGACTTACTTGAGATCTTTTGTATCATAAACATCCAAAACATAAGGGAAGTGGTTACTTTGGGCCGAATATTGGTACAATACATCCTACCATAGTGTAGCACCGACTACATCCTTTAAAATTCTTTATGGAAGAGACCCTTCTCACCTGGTATACTACGAGACCAAGAGCACTCTAGTTTCATCAGCAGAATAATAGTTGGAGGAACGGGATAGGATATTGGGAGGGCTAAAGGGGCACCTACTGAGGGCATAACAAATTATGAAGAAGTGAATTGACGAGCATAGAAGGGATATGCAGTTCGAGGTGGATGATAAGGTGTATTTTAATATTCGACCCGACAGAAAGAAGACCTTAGCTCAAAAAATGAAAAAGTTGTCTCCACAATACTATATGCCTTATGAGGCTGTGGAGAGGATTGGTGTCGTCACGTATCGTTTGTCGCTACCCCTTACTTTTGCCATACAATCAATATTCCATGTGTCCCAGCTAAGGAAAGTTATTGGCAACCACATTCCATCAACGACGCTGCTGATGGCCTTGACAAAAGAAATGGAGGTGATCCTAGAGCCAATGAAAGTGAGAGGAGTTTGTTTGACAACTAGAGGAGCTAGAGAAGTGCTGATTGAGTGGAAGAATCTGTCTGACTATGAAGCAACATGGGAATAGTATCCAATGATTTAGCAGCAGTTTCTTTCATTCCACTTTGAGGATAAGACGGCTAATTGGAAGGGGAGTATTGATGGAACAGTTAAGTCGATCCAGCTAGTCAACCCAACCCCAACAAGGGAGTCGGTCTAGCTAGCGAGCGGAAGAGCCTTATGAGCCCAACTAGTGTGGGTGGCGGGTAAGGAGAGAGGGGGGCTCAAAGGGGATTAATTCTGCATTTAATTACTTACCATAGAAAACCAAAATTGTGAGGGAATTAGAAAGATTTATTTAGGGAAAGAGGGTTGATTTGAATTCATATTTGGGAAAGAATTATGAATTTTTATTTAGGGAAAGATTGCTGATTTGAATTCAAATTTGTGAGGGAGTTAGGAAGGTTTATATAGGATTAATTACGCTGTTTTATTTTCGCTATGAGATTTTGTATTTTGGAGTAATTTTCTTTGGAGTTGCTCCTAGTGGCTGATGGGGTTTGCGGAAAGTCAATCTACCTCTCGAATAGTAGATTAATATGTATCTTGATATTAATAAAATTAACCCACCCATAATAATCTCATTCTTTCTCGTTGATTTCTAATGTATTTTCTCTTCGTTATTGTTGTTTTTTGACTGTGTGGAGATCGAATTCCTATCAATTATCATATCTTCAATATCAACAATTTTAAAGAAAAAAGCCTTTCTTGTCCTTCTTTTATCTCCCTATTTATTTTCTTTTTTTTTCTCTCCATGCATTGTTGTTTTGAATTGGCTTTATTTCTGACAAAATTGATGGGAGTGCCAAAGGGATAGCCTTTGTTTATGTAAAGAGAATCATGCGAAACTTGGATGAGATTTGATTAAGAGGGTTTAATTAGGATTAAATTGGATGGAATTGACTACTTTTTGTGAGGAATTTTAGGAAAAGGGTTGAATATCTGAATTAAATATGAAATATAAGTTTAATTTCAAATATAAATGGTATGGAAGAGATAGTAGATAAATTTAAAAGATGAAGTGGAAAAGGGAGAAAAGAGGGGATGGGGCAAGTAGAGAGTGATTGTACAAAAATGCATATTGATGTCTATTGCTTCATGGAAGATTAAAGAGGGAGAGCTCATGAAAACTACATTGAAGAGAAAAATTCACACGAAGAACAAAAAGGTACAAGAGGGAAGAAAATTACAGGACCCAAATGTAGCAACTGAAAAAATATAGAAATTTAATGAAAATACTAACAAAATAATAGGAAATTACTCAAATTAAGTGAAAGAGTGAATGGGTGATAGAATTGTTGTTTTGATATTAAATTGACACATGATGTATTGTGTCATTGTAGATTCCACTAAAATATAGAAGAATTGAAAGAAAACATACCAAATAGCAAATCCTTAAGCTATAAATGTTTGAATCTTCAAAACGAGTGAACCATTTAATCCACAAAGTAGTTTGTGCAGGCTAATTGTATAGAAACTATCATATCCAACTAAAATTAATATACCCCGTGATCCGCTCTCCATTAACTTTTAGAAATAAAAAAATTGGTTAATTCCATAAAAAGATGCTTCAATGCAACTTAAAATGAAGCTAAACATCTAAAAATAAGGAATTCCACCTGTCGCTGACCTTTTCTTCTCAAGAGTGTTCAATCATAGCGGAGCAGCAGCAGGAATTGCTTTAGGCTTTGGCTTGACTTCAACTTCATTAATATTCCGAAGATAAATAGCATCTTGTTCGTGACTACAGATATTAAAAAATATATTGTTAAACTGCATGGTGCAAATTATGAGAGGTTAAATTAGAAATCATAAGCATTATTTCTTAGCTTACGGTATATCTCCCTCTTCAAAAGTGTAACTGGATGCAACGGCCAACAGACGGCCATCTTTGCTAAAGGATAATGCTGCTATGCTACTTGGGTACTTCGAGTACTGAAGAAAGACATAAGAACAATGGGCTGTAGTTACAACAGTTGAGATTAGTTTCTAGGAGCACTGGGGATATAAATTACCTGATATAGCCTCTTCTTGTTGTTTCCATCCCAGACATTGACATAACCATCACAACCTCCAGTGGCAAAGGTCCCATATCTGCAGAAAAAACAAAGAAGTTAATGGACAAGCAGTTCGTCCTTTGAACATTGTAAAAGTATTATTCAAAGAAGGGCAGATGAAGAGGTTACATGGGATGGAATGCAATAGCATTAACAGGGTATACAGTGTCCCTTCCAGCCTCTGATTTTCGATGACACTTAAATGCATACCTGAAAATCAAATCATGTTGTCACTAATATAAGTAGAAAGAGAAGAAATTATATGGAGCTTTGAAGCTGTTCATTACATTCATCCTCCAAGACGATTACAGGATACATAATATAAGCTTATGCTACAAAACTCATAGAACATGTTCCAGCAAATTAGCAAACTAGTATTATCTTAAAAAACAGTATTTCCCTTTAACAATGCAAATGTATTACAATTCGCTGAGAAGAACTGAACCATGATCCAAATATTTCAAGCTTTTCAAAGAAAAGAAAGAAAGACGCAAACCAAATAAGAAAGCAAACATCTTCCAGATAAAAAAATACTAACAAAACAAGTGTAGACCCTAAAGACAAATAAAACAAGGCAAGATGCAATTGACATACAAATATACATTCAAGGTTAAAACTGCTACCGCTTGAAATAGATTAAGAAGATAACCATACTTCTTAGATTGGCTTGCCTCAGACAAGTCAAAGAATTCCATAGCAACTCGACCCTCCACGGAACTAAGAGCAAAACCTGAATAAGGTAGCAAGATAGAGAACATAATACCTCAGAAGTAAGAATTTTTATGCCAGCACAAAATTTAAATGTAAAAAAGAAATTAGATGGATATTAAATGCATATTACTTTTAAATTGCTACATGGGGGAACATCAAGAACCTAAGTTGAGTCCAACAGCTTAAGCTAAGGGCAGTAAGGGGTAAATAAACACCCCTCAATCCAAAAGTTTAAGCTAAGGGGCAAGACTCACTACTAGTATATTAGGAATTGAATTATCAGTGGTATATCAAACACAATTTTGATTTCCCTGATCTACACCCATGCGAATTAATAAACAAATATAATTAAATTCTTTTCCAATGGCATAGTTCGGGAGCTTGCATGGTAGTGTTGATTTGGCTGAGTTCGGAGATATTAAAATCAAGTTGGTAATATTTTTGTCCAGTGAAACAAATTTAAATTTCAACAGAAGTTGATCTTGGGTTATATCTACTAGCTCAGGTTATGAGGAGTTTATAAGCAATGGTCAGCAGCATGTAATTGGGAAATTTTGGCTAGAATAAAATTTATATGCTTCAATATGATCTCACAAGTGTTAGTTATTTATACATATCCTTCGAATGTAATAGAAATGCAACTACGTAATTACAAGAGAAATCATCTCCTTATACTTGCAAGAGGCTTAGATTTGTTTCCTTAAGAAAATGCTTTCTTGTCCATTTCTTCTTATTTGTTATTGTTTATTTAATGATTTTGATTTTGGTAAGAAAGTTTAATTTTGTGAAAACTAATTTCTTTGCTCATTGATTTCATTTGTTCCAAAGTTGTTTGCTGAAATTATCAATATTTACAGGCATTTTAATGCCAATTATATTTAAGCTCCCCTATCACTTATTTGCAAATAAAGAAAATGAGTTGTTGATGTAATTGGTAACTTATGATCGATGAATTCTCTATAAAGCGTCATGAGTATCATAATAGTTGCATTATAAAACATAGTCTTCGGTCATTAAACATTACTTAGGTTAAAGTTAAGCATCTATCTTAGGTAAAGCACATAATGTTCCTAAGCTACAAGCTAATTATGCCGAGAAATCTAATCATAGAAAGAACTTTACCTGTACCATTAGGATAGCATCGCACACATCTAGTTTGATATTTCAAGGATGACTCTCTTCGCTGTTCAGGTTGAGACATATTTCTTAAATCATAGACATTTACGTGTCTCCCTGCAGTTGCTACTACAAGGCGATGGCCAACTAAAGAAAGAGAATACACCCGTTCAGGTTGGGGGTATGTTCCAACAAGAGTGTGTTCTGGCCCACTTGCACCTCTTGGATCCCAGCATTTCAATGTTTTGTCCCAACTGCCGGTAATAACTTGACCTGAAACATTAATGAATTTGTAAATAAAAATGCATGATGAAAATAAAACCTTGCATAACTGGGCATTCTAAAATTCAGGCAATACTTTAATTTGACATTAACAACATACAAAGTAGCAAATAAATAAAGCAGATGAAAAGAATATATTTGTAACATAACATTCCCGAAAAGCCTTACAAAACGTCTATCAATACTATGTCCTTGCATGCAGCAGCATTGAATGTCTTTATTTACGGCAATCATGCCAAGCATACATATAATCAACCTGATAGACTGAGCTGGTATGAAACAGAGTATTTGTACACATATCAATGCAAAATAAAATCTAGAACCAGATTAGTGTGAACGTCTTCAAAATTGAACAAAACTTGTCAATTGCCAATTAAATAAAAGAAATTCTTGGTCAGAATGGATGAAACAAAAAAAAAGTTATATAACCAGACATCTATTCGAGGAAAAAAATTTAATCCATGAGCAATTGCAAAATTAATTAAGTAATTATAGTGTCACTGAAATAGGTAAATGAAAATGTTGAATGAGTGATGAGAAAACAAGAAATATTCTATTGTGCATGACTTATGAAGTTTTGCATTTTAGAAAATTTGGGAAGACAAAAAGCTACGAATAGGCAAACTATGAGTATTACATGGATACAAAAGAAATGTAGCCATCACCAACCTGCAGCATAGGAGTATTCAACACAACGTACTGGAGCATCATGCCGTCCCAAAATATCTTCTTTGCCTGAGCTAAAGACATACCTATTTTATAAGGAAAGAATTGTTAGAAAAAGACCTTTGTTTAATTCTTCTAAGTGGTAGTGACAAAAATCAAATTTTTAAGCATATAAAATTTTAAGAGATGCAGGAGAAAATTTGGGACAAAATCAATAGTGGAGAAATGAAAAAGAAAATGGTTCATAAGACCAACTTTTGCAAAAAAAATACTAAATAGGATACTAATATTCTGCCTGTGAACTAATCCAAACATCAAAAATAAGAAAAATCAGACGAATAGTGTTGATTTAAGTTACTAAGGATGCTACATGCATGAGCTGGGAATGAATCCAATATGAAAAAAATCAAATTATTAAGGTATGAAGTTTAGAAAAACAAACTAAATAATCCCATCATGAGACTATTTTGATTCCTTTTTAAAGACTTGTAGCCAAAAATGATCCTTTAATATAATTGGGGACTATTTTGGTCTTTCATAAAGAGTCAGTATATCATTTTTTATCACTTTCTCTTCTTTAGATATGATGCACCGACACTTCACCTTAAAGAAGCGTGGAATGTCCGACACCGTGTCCGACACGACACTCGCCCGACACTCCTTCGACACGTGTCGGACACGCCGAAAACGTGTCCAATTAAAAAATATTTTTAATTATAATTTCTTGTATTTTGCTAGATTTAAACTAAATTTATTATTTCCTATCCACAACACCAAATTAACATCCGCACTTAATACCAAATCATCAAATATTCTCATTTCTTTTTGGCAGTGAAGGTATTTTCATCTCCTATCTTAGTAACTGATAAACGGCATCGACGTTTGACTCTCGACATCCTAATATTAATCATTATAAGCACAATTTCAAATTAAATGACTTATTATTTTCAAATTATTTTTAAAAATATACTTATTTAATTTTTATACACTATTTTTTAAATATAAAAACTATAATACCGTGTCCAACTCATGTCTGTGTCCTATATTTTCAATAACTGACGTGTCCCGTGTCTGTGTCGTCGTGTCCGTGCATCATAGTTCTTTAGAAAGATGATAGTTAAATGAGTGAATTCATGAAAGAAAGCAAAAGCCATATTATCGTAATTATATAATTGATCAATTTTACTATTCTAAATTAGATTATTCATTACCACCATTTGCATTGCAATGAAAATGGAACTTCATATAATGATGAATAAAAAATAATTTTTTAATTATTTTAGAAAATTTAATATCTAAATTTAGTATACATACAGTATTTTCATATTCCCCATGCATTGCATGGGATTTCATTTTTGGAAAAATAGTAAACACAAAACTTTCTTGAAATTTTCCCGGAATACGTTTTCTATAGAACCCAACAACAGAACTGTGTGAGCACTCTTGAAGCATGATGCAAAGAGAATTACAATCACTATACAATTTAATAATAATGCACGAGAATAAATAGGAAAGCTTTATGAACTTTAAAAATTTACACATGGGAAAAAATAATCTAAGATAATACCAAATAATTCTAATGTCCGCCTCTTAATTTCAAGAAAGGAAAAAACCCTAAAATGAAATCTCATGCAGCAAAACATGTTCATTGACCAATAAACTGAATATATTACAGCAAGAATCATTCAAGATAATATTCATGTGATTGAGATAGAAAATAAATACCAATTAATAGTGAGAATACGCGTATATTACTACAGAAGATAATTTTAATAACTATTAAGTATTCATCTTGTTCAATGCATACTGCAATGACCGACTCTAATGAGCATTTTTCTTAGTTGTTGCACCTTCTTATGGCTCAAATTCTCAACATAAGAGCAAATAAAATATTTTTCATCTTATACGCATTTCTTGCTGGCAATTTAAAAATTAAAAGAGTTCTAAACCAAAAAAAAAAAAAAAATGTTAGATGGAGAACATGAAAGGAAAGCCTTCATCAGTGTCATTCTTTAAGGTTAAAAACAAAAGGAATGAAACAATTATTTAAGTTTCGTCAATGCACTGGATCATATTTCAGCTTGAACTCCAAATCTTTCAAGATGTACTAATGCATTATACTGCTACCAAAAACAAGCATGTTAGGATAGTGATATAAGCGGAGCAGATTACTCATTTAAGTTTAGGTATAACACAGCAGCAAAGTTTTGAGGCTCGGCCAGCCACTTCAACAAAAACATAAACAGCATTACAACTTCAAGAAATTCCGTTTAGATAAGTCAACAAGAAACATGCTAAGAATATTAAAATGCCCTATATCATTGACACGGACAAAGAAACCTAAACCCCAAAATACAATGATATACAGATTGATGAGGACCGGCAAGCTCTAGTAGAAAATCCCCTGAACCCCTCTTACCTCCGGACAGTGAAATCTGCACTCGCACTGAAACCAGAGGAATCATCGTGGAAGCAGCAGTCAAGAACGGGGCCGCCGTGCATGAACTCGCCCTTGAGCACGTTCGCACTTGCATCGTAGAGACGAACACTCTGCTCAGAAGAGCAAAAAAAAAACCCTAAAACCACCATCCCGAGGCATTTCGCAATCAGGCTTCGTACAAAAGCAAGAAGAAATTACCTTGTCCCAGGACGAAACAAGGAGATGGTCACTGTGATTTGAGAAGCGGAGGTTCGAGATGCCGTCGGATGGAGGGTTAGCGAGTTCCCTCCCACTACCGGAAGGAGGAGCTCCGCTCATAGCAGCGGAAGAGAGAGATTAGAGGATTAATTTTCGGCGAGAAGTAGACGAATTAGGGCATTTAAAGCGTAATTTGGAGAAAAAATTGTGTCAGAACTCTGCACTGTATGAGAGAGAGAAAAGAGGGGGCGGAAGGAGCGTTGAAACCTGGAATTTGAATGATGTTTTGATGCCCGCCGGTCCCGCAGTTTTCTTCGTCGCAGCCTTTTATCGTGGAACTTTTATTTGGTACGGTGAACCTACATAGAACTGTGTTTGGCCAACACTAAGATGCAGGCACAAAACGTGCAATACCGAGCAAATACCGAGCAATATCAATAATAACGAGAAATATCATTATGTGAAGACAAAATACCGAGTAATACCAAACAATACCGAGCAATACCAAGTTTTTCTATACCAAGTAATACCAAACAATACCGAGCAATACCTAGTAATACCAAAAAATATCGAGTTTTTTCTAGAAAAACTCGGTATTTTTTGGTAATACTCAGTATTGCTCGGTATGTCTCGGTATTGATCTTCCCATAGTGATATTTCTCGTTATTATCAAACAATACCTATCAACAACGACCAAATACCGAGCAAAAATCGAGTAACAATCCTTTGACCGAACGTAGATTTATGTCCGGTCAGAGGACGTAATAAAAGTTCCTTATCGTGAGAGGGCGGAGAGGGGCAAAATTATCATTTTAGGTACATTTGTGTAAATTTTTCTATAATTTGGTGTTTCTTTGTAAATGGAAAATAATTTTATTTTCTTACTAAAATAATAATTTATTTTTTTATAAATAAAAATAATTTATGCTAGTTTTATACAAATTTTATATCTTTTAAGTAAAAATGAAGCCCAAGGTTTAATAATTCCTCCATCGATAGAGCTCAACGCACAAGTCATTTATCAAGCTAAGCTTAAACAAGCTCGTTAATTAACTTTACTCACCAATACCCCTATTTCCTTGTGCATTAATACAACATATATAGAAATTTTATTTATTTTATCTACAATACAATATCACAAATTATTTATTTATTTATGCTATATTTCATGTCAAAAAATTGCATTTCTTTCTATGTTATAACATATTTGATCTTTATAATATAAAGTTAAAAAAATATATGAAATTCAGAAAATATATTGATTCAACCGAAATGTTTAAAATTAAATATCCAACGGCAGATGCTAATTAACAAAAAGGAAATATTTGGATAATAATATTCTCAAGAAATTTGATTAAAATAAATTTATAAAATTTTAAATTTATTTTAAGATGAATATAATATTAAATGAATTTATTATTTATTTATTATATTCATCCTAAAATTGATTTAAAATTTTTAATTTTATAATGACCTAATTTTTTTTTAGAATATCCTTATCCATTATTTCCAAACTAACAAAACGCCTTGAAAGACGGAAAACCTGCAAAAGGGTAAAAACGTAAATTCAGTAATTTAAGGTTGATTTCAGTGATGAAGGCTAATAATAGTTTTTAACATATTTAAGCTGAATAATATCCAAACATTTAGAAAAATATTAAATATGAAGAAAATTATTAAACGAATAGTGTAAAATGACAACTTTGCCCTTTCATTCTAATGGTCATATACCAAACAAGATTATTCAGTTAATTTTGCATAATCATGGTGCACTTTTTTACTATTTTTTCTCAGTTTTTATTTCATTTCTCATATTTAGGATTTATTTTTTTTTTTTTCATTCATGTTTAAAGCATCTTCAGCTTTCTGTGGGCAGCTTTTTTATTGTTTTCAAAATCAGCTTTCAATTACAAAAAATTTTAGTTTAAAAAAAATTTATAGTAAAAATTTGCTTTAAAAAAAATAGTAAGAAAGCTATCACAAATGAAATCTTAATTTAAAAAAAATGACAAAATTTGGGCCATAATATTCTAAGCAAAAGTTTAATTAAATTTCAAATTTTTAATTAAAATAAATTCAAAAAATTTTAAATCTATTTTGATCCATTTCTTATAATAAAAACACTCAATTTTTTAAATAAAAAATAATAAATTTTAAAAACATGTAAAATATTATGAGAAATTTTTTATTACCTGTTGGAAAATAGAAATAAGATTTAAAAATAATTTTATTTCTGCTTATTTTAAATATAACTATAACAACAACATCAAATTTTTATTCCACTATATTTGTTCAACTACATAAATCCCTCTTCTTTCTTGTATCCTACAACAACAACATGACCCCTTTGTCCCACTATGTGGGGTCGGCTACATGCATCATTTTTCTCCATTGTGTCCTGTTAAAAGTCAAATTCTCGTTTAAATCTAATAAAGAAAGATAGTTTCTAATATTTTCTAACCATTAGGTTTCCTCTACATTTCTTAGCATAAGTTAAATCTAATACATCTACTTTTCTAACTGTGTCATCGGAAGCCCGTCATTTTATGTGACCAAACCATCTAAGGCGACTCTCCCTAAACTTATCTTCCACTAGAGGTAGTCCAACTTTTTCACATATATGCTCATTTCGTATCATGTCTCTAAGGGTAAAGCCACTCATTCACATGAGCATCCTCATCTCTGCAACACTTAACTTAGTATCATGCTTCTCTTTTAATGGCCAACATTCGGCGCCATAAAGCATTACAGGTCTCACCACCATCTTATAAAATTTTTCTCTAAGTTTGAGAGGGACATTTCTATCACACAACAAGCCTGATGCATTCCTCCACTTCAACCATCATACTTGAATTCTGCTGATAATATCTTATTAAGAGTAAAATTCTCATTTAAATATAATAAAAAAAAAACCCTTTCTAATGCTTTCTAACCAAATATTTTTAGGTCTATTTCTATCTTTCTTAACACAGGCGAATCTAACACATCCATTATGTTAAATCAAGTCATCAAAAGGCATCTAGTCTTGATCCCAATACGTGGGATCAACTACATGAATCATTTTCTCTATTGGATCCAATTCTACTAATTTTAAATATAAAAACAAAACCATTATTTTTATATCCATATACATTGCATATAATTATCTTCATAAAAAAATTTACTTTACACTCAAAATCATTATAAATATCTTCCTAATATTTCATAAACTCTAAACCAAAAATAAATTAAGGCTTCATTTAGGATGGTGTTCTTACTGTTTCTTAAAGTAATTTTTTAAGAATCAGTTATAAAGTCATCTCAAACAAAATCTAAGATGAGAAGCTTTCTATTAATAAAAAAGAATAACCTTAAGTGGTGGAGTTCTTACAGAAAACAATACGAGAAAAAGGGAGAAGGAAACACCTACTTTGAGTTGAAAGAAGCCTGTGATTGCAACCTGTGCTGCTATTATCAACTCCTCAACCCTGCACAAATTTGCATTGGAGAAAACCTACAGAAACCACACTTCATCTCATAAGTATAGTAAGAAGACAACATGGTTTGCATTGGAATTGCTAGAGAAATGAGAGAATGAATAGTAAGGTGCATCTTTGCTTGAAAAGGAAAATTAATTAAGAGTTCTAATGTATGATTGCTATGTTTGAAAATATTCATTTTCTTTTGCATTTTTCCATTACCAATTATATTTTAAAAGTTATTTGTTTTGGGAAAACATATATTACAAGTATGAAATAAGAATCAAAATGATCATCGACTCTTTTTAAATAGGAGCCTAAATATGATCACAATCACACGAAAGTACTAATTTGATTCATATTTAAAGAGTCAATGAACCATATTATTATTTTTATGTAATTGACGACTATTTTGATCCTTACAGAAAAAAATAAGCGGAACAATTTGATCTTTTTCTCATAGAAGTATAAATGATTCAACTTTAACACCCTATGATTCACTCACCCTATCATATTATTATAGCAAATTATTCAATTGAGAACAAATGATTCATACATGTCAACTAATTCAATTGAGATCGAATGATTCATACACGTCAACTAGAAATAGATCTTTGATGGTATTTATAGACTAGTAACCTATAACATGTTGGAACCTGGCTTAACTCTAGTTTTCCTGTATAATTATTTTTACTAGAGAGATTATTCTATGTGGATATCGGACAGTGAAAACCGTTTGATTGTCTCTGTGAACAGAAAAAGCATAGTATGAACATAAAAAGTGCAGAGAGACAAACCGGACGGTTCTCCCCGTCCCGTGTCTGCACATAATAATTTTTCCTTTTACTGATGTCATATACATTGAGAAAACCTCCCCCTCTTATGACGATCATCATCAAAATTTGGATTGTTTTGTACCAAAAAAACAGAACATTTGTTGCAAAGATACTTAGGGTCTTCTAAAAATGCTTTAAAAGATAGAAATGCCAATGCCAAAATAGCTCATAGCAGCTGTAAGAACAACTAGGCCAGTAAGGTAATAAGAAGACATAAGAAAAATACTTGGGTCAGAATTTATCAGTATGGCAGTTCCATCAAAACTGCAGCTTCCTCCCATCTGTTTCTTCAACTGCCAATAACTATTGAAAGCATATGAAGCATGAGCAATCACATTATCAGGAAAATAACACATCCCATTAGGCTTAATCTCTTCACAGTCAACCCCGCCCTCTCCACAGGCATAGTTTATAGCCTCCTGGAGCTTCTCAGCTGGAACCGTCGGCTTTGCAACACACCACAAACCTCCATTGCTCTCTTCCGCCTCCCCTGGCACCGGAGCAGCCACAGGCAAACAGCCCGGCGTTGGAACTCCAACGGCCTCGGGTGGGTTTGTAGGGATTTCATCTGGAGATGAATATGGAGAGAAGGACAATGAACTATCAGGCACAGGAGCGAATTGAGAGGGTGTTAACCCCTTTGGTTTTTGAGGGAAATAGGCCGAGCTGTAAGAATACAGCTTTCTGGTAATGGGTTTCATTGCTGTTAAAACTCTAATGTCTCTAATCCCAGAAAGCCCAAGCCTTTCCAGTGCAGCACGGTGAGAAGAGTACAAAAACAAAGGGGATAAATAGGGAGATGAGTCGATAATATAAGGCAGATTATTCTTCTTAAGAAACCCTAGAAGATGTATAAGAGTGATCCGGTTGTCAACGCCTCGAAACCTGTGGTAGAAATTGAGGGGATCCAAGCAATCGGAGGAGAACGCCGTAGAGACCTTGATCTCTTCCTGAAGACCCCATCTTGTTAGAGAATGGTACAGGTTTTTCATAGAAGGAAGGATCAAGCTCCGCTCATGCTCATGACCTGGGCTGCAGAGAATGTTTCTACCGAGCAGAATTACAGTGATGTTTGTCGATGGGAAATGAGCCAAAACATGGCTCTTTAGCCAGTTCTCTGCGGCTAAAATAGTGGAAGATATTATAGGAATGTCAGTATCGTTAACAGAAACTCCAATGGAAGAAGATTGGTCAGGATTATGGAAGTGGAAATGTAAAGCATGAACCTTTTCTTCTTGACCTGCAGCTAAAACAGGGAAAAGAGAGAGAGCTTATACACATGTAAACATGTACAGGAGGAAGTGACGAAGGGGGAGGAAGAAAGTGTTGCATGGAAATTTTTGGCTGATTTGTAATACCTGTAAGACCAACTGGATATAGAAAAAAGAGGAAGAAGATGAGCTCTACAACACCCATCTTCAACTTTTGTAGGAGAAAGCAAGAATCGGAAAGGCGAAGGCTTGTAACTTGGTCGAAAACTCTGCTTAAACCCTTCATAGCGTGGAAGACGAGGGGAGGTTTTTAGCGTGAAAAAAAAAATTCTTTGGGAAAAGATCAATTGCATTATTTTTACGAATCTTGATGACCAATGAACGGCGATTCAACGTTCTTCGCTGCTGAGAAATTTCCGTTGGAGTTTGCCTGCAAAATTGAAAGAGAAAACGAGGAATTGCGCGGGAAATGAAGAGACTGGCTAAAGAGGAATTAAATATAATATTTTTAAATAATTTAATTTAATATAAAATAAATATTAAATTAATTTAAATATCATATAATTTATTTAATTATATAATTCCAAAATTTTAATAGTATTATATACTAAATATAAATAATCAATTAATTTTGATACATTACACGAAAATCCATTCGTATAACTGCAGATTTTATCACAATATTTTTAATAAAAAAATTTTAAGAAAGCCTTTATGGCCATCTAAAGTCTAAACTCTATTTTTAACCTATTTTATAGTAAAAATGAATGTTTTTTTTTTTTTTTTGGGAAATTAAAAATGAATGTTTATATGTGAAGATTGGAATGACATCAAAGTTGCATGATGTAAGTCCAAATGGCCACTAAAAAATGTCTTAATCAAGCATGTATTTTAAGGCATAGTTAAGTTGGGAATTTTTGAAATTAAATGCAGGATCATCTGAACTCCAATTTTAGCAGATTTATAATCAAATCGACTTGCTCGACGAGACAAATCCAACGAGCCAAATATCGTTTAATTTTGACATCATTATGACACATTCATGCTTGATGAACGCTCTATAATCAAGGAAATTAGTATTAGTTGTATGATGAAGCACTTCAAATTAGCTATTAATCTTCTCCATATTTACGGGACATGTCATTCTTAAAAATCTATAAATAAGCACATGTTCTCTTCATGAAGGGACTATTATTTGCTAGAGATTGGAGAGAGATAGCTTTGAGCTTCAAGGATCCTACAGTTCTACCCAAGCACCGTCGTTGGTGAACTTCCAAAGACCACCGTCGGACCTTTGCATGGTCGTCGATCATCGTCGGATTACGATCCTACTGACCAAATAAACAAACAACGCTCACTTAAAAATGACTCTCATATCACTAGATTTTTACACCTCCCACTATATAATGTACTATATATGATGTATATTAACTACATTAAGCCAATACCTCCCCCCTAATGTAGGGTCTCATTCGTAATGAATAATAAAAATTAATATAATCATTTTAACTAGGTCAAATCCCATGATTTTTTCACTTTTCAGAGTTTTCACGTAAAAATTTAGTTGTCTCTTATAACTCTTGCACGCATCTCTCTTGTTTATTTGTGTATCAGATCTTCATATAAAGCTTGGACACTAAACTCCATATCTTTTCACCACCATGCATGTTTCAGGACATATTAGATAGTAAGATGTTAGTTTGTTTTAGTTAGGTATGATAGTTTAGTTTGAATGTATTTTCTTGAATTAATAATGTATATCTACTTAAAAAGTTTGAAATTAATTAGTTGATTATCAATAACTATAATAATTTTGATTCAAATTGTTTTAAGACCGATCAAATAAGTTTTCATGAATTCACTGATAATAAATTCAGAACATGCATTTTGTAAAAGCATATTAGGTATATTAGGTATTATGACAAAACTTAATTATGCTAGCATTACATGATAAACACAACCATTGCTATGTTGATGTTAGTGTATGATGGTCAACTCATTATTGATAATCAATTTTATCCCACATATTACGGAGGGCGTAATCATCCTCTTAATGTTTCAATTAACATCTCATTGGAGCAGTTGAAATTGGAAGTGTTTAGAGTCCTTACATATGATGCAACATTCTTTAAAGTAAACTTTATTAGTCGCCTCTCAATAGTTAATGGTGTGGTTGCATAACTTCTTATTGATGATGGGGTATGCTCAATTGTTATTCAGTATGTTAATACGTAATTTGTGATAATTTATTTTGAAACTGAGAGTTATGGCACTACAATGTCGAAGATTAGTGTACTGACAACCACTCCGATTGAGTTGTACGTGTAATTCATTAAACAATGTTAAAATGCTAATTTGTAGTCCAACTGTGCTTGTAGACGATCTTTTTAGTACCCTATAAGTTTAACCATATTAGCATATTATTATTAATTTATAACTTTGACAGTAGTGAATAAGTGTAACGATTTTATTGTGAATGTACTAATATTATATCTCTGAGTGGACATATTGTTTCTGGTGCTATTGGGCCCTCATCACAGTATTCACCCATTAATGACCCCCGACGAGAAGATTTGTTAGAGAATCTAAATTTAGTCAATGAAGGGTATGAAACTATGAGCAGTGAGTCAACTAATGTGTTGTCTAATTTGGGTGACATAAACAAAGAAGAGTTCCACGAGGTGCATACTTTATTGCATAATTATCATGAAGAAACTAATGACACGATAGATCTAATAGTTAACACAAATGACTTTGCTAGGACATGCCAAAATGCCAAATAATGGAACATAAGTCTTGTCTTTGATGGTGCTATATATAGTGATACTGTCGCGCATGAATAGAATTCCCAATGAAATTATGGACATTATGTATTTTGCAACGAAAAGATAGTTGCAATTCATTCTCTATAGTTGGTCAATCATGAACAATGTTGAGTTTGAAGTCATTTTGTCAAATAGAATGAAATATACATTATGTTGTTGCATTAAAAATCTATGAATAGAGCGTGCAAGTGGTGTCTGCATGCTAGTTCATATAAGCGCTTAGGTGGCACATGAAAGGTATCATCTGCTAGGTATGATCACACTTGCACCAATGGCATTCTTCTTGCGGACATCGACAGCGTAATTCAAGATTCACAAGTTATTTCAGTCAACAAGTTGTGCGACAGCAGATTGATATAAAAGCCTATGAAATAATAAGGGGGGGGGGGGGGGGGGGGGGGGGGTTGAGTCGAAATTAACATATTTAAAAGTTTTTTTTAGGAGTTTGGTCATTGCATCACCGGTTAGGAATACTACCGACTAGTCCTAAGCCTTGATGGTACATTCTTACTTGAAAATTATTGTGGTACTTTGCTCACTGTTGTTGGGATCGATGTGAATAACGGTCTATTTCCTTTTGCTTTTGCTATAGTTGAGTCAAAGTCCAGTGCATCTTGGACATTGTTTCTCCAATACTTATTTGATCTACTCCTAAATGTAGCTTCAAGAGAAAAACTATGCATTATATAAGCTAAGCATCTTGGTTTTATTCGTGGATGTAGGGATATATTCCCCATGGCGACACACCATGCATATTTAAGATATGTACACAAGAGCATCAATAAGACAATAAGGGGTATAGGGGTTCCAATAGGAAATATGTATATGGTTAAACTTGATGGTTAACTCCAAATTTAGGTATAACTAAAATAAATTATTTTAGATTTTCTCAATTGTAGGAGGATATCCATAATAATTAAATACTGCAGATCATATGGGAGCCATACACATAGGCCATTTTTACTCGTTCAACACTCATATGCCTAGAAGGTATGTACATTTGGATGTCTCAGAAATCATTGATCTGTTAGAAAAGAGTAGAATGACACATTCCTAACAGGGTTATTCGCCAATTCGTACACTTTCCCATAATGAACGTATTGCCAATGGAACATACTTCTGTTAGGATGGATGAGCGAGGAAAAGGACGTTGATTGGTTGCTCTATCATGAGCAATATGTCACTATATGGGAGGGTAGAAGTGAATTAGTGATGCATGTCCAAAGTTTATTATTTTTTAAAAAATAAAATTTATTATTTAGAACATTTATGTGACACATTTTTATTATTTATTTATTTATTTATTTATTCTTTTTAATTGAAAATCAACACGTGCCCCATTTTTCGTATTTATTTTTTTTTTCGGGAAATACTTTCGGGAAAATTTTTCGCCTCTTGCTTTTCCCTGAAGGCTGCTTCATTCCGACCAAGCAAGAGAGTGGGAGCCATGTCCGCGCCGCAGCAGAGATCCCGCGGGCCGAAGGGCTCTTTCCGTCCCCACGCAAGATATGTTCCGAAAACAGATATCGCCTCGTCGGCCCCCGCCAACGCCGCGGTCGCTGCCACCAGCTCTCAGTCTGCATCCAACGATAGGAAGCCCGCCCCGCCTCTCACCACATCACTGAGGTCGACTGCCACGGCGAAGCCTTCAACAGAAAATAAAGTCGATGGAAGAATCGTAGGAAGCAGTTTCGTGAGATACTTGCCCCAGGACGAGGCGGTGGCTTCAGGCCTTGGGGCTGATGCTGGCGGATTGGATGCTGTGGAGTCGCAGGCAGTTGTTGATTTTCTCAACGACGAACTATGCCGTCTCCTCAAGATGAAACCTAGGGATTTTTGGAAAGACGGTAAAATCTCATTTCCCTGTATAACCCTAACGTGCTTTAACTTAGAATTCATGTAACATGAAATGTGCTAAATCCATCATTTCGTTGGGTGCAATTAGAAATGAAGATTGAGTTTAACCAATACAAATCCAATCAAAATCCTCTTAAATGTGACGATTTAATTGTCATACACAAATTGAATGAAACTATATCTTCACTTTCTAGAACATATTTTCTATTTACAAGCTACTACGTGGGTCCTTAGAATCATCTAAATAGGTAAATTCACCCCTGTGCATCCATGCTTTTGTTGATGCGAGTTTTTTCCTCCTTTTTCTATCCTCAAATTTTCAGTGGCGAAGAACGAATCGCTGCATCAGTTTCTAGATAGTTATTTGCAGTTCAGGAGTAGATGGTATGATTTCCCGCATCGTGGCTCCAGGGGAATGGTCGCAGGCGTCATTGTTGGAGAAGCTGATTTATGCCGTCGAGTTTTTTTGGTCCTCTATCGGATGTGAGCCATTGCTTTCCAATCAATAGCTTAATTTTATAATACTCGCATGAGTAATAAAAAAATAATTTCAATGCATGCTATTTCGAGGATTGATTTTTCAATTGTGATGGGGTAATATTTATGTGATTATTTGAAATCCTTTTTATTACAGATCCTCCAATAGAGATCCAGAGGCTCTTGCCATTGATGGCCTCAGCGTAAAAGATCATACTGGTATTCTTTATATGATACATGGTGTTATATACTTTGCGTAGTAGGCATCATTATTGTTATGGGATTGAATTATGTGATGGAAGCTGTTAAGTTAGTATAATTGTATTTTTATGTCATGTACAGCCCTTTTACAGGAAAAGAAACTGTTGGACCTACCAAAATTATTGGATATATGTGCCATCTATGGACATGAAAATGGGGAGCTCATTAAGTCATTGGTACGATCCTGTTAATATATCCTGTAGGCTACATGAGTTTATTGTCATTGCCAGTCAATTTACATCCACTATGAGCTTACATTCAAGTATGTCATTGGAATAATATTGTTTTATAGGGGTGTGTTTGCGTGTCTGTTTTTTTGTGTGGGTGTGTGTGTGTGGGGGTGGGAGGGGTGGTTGGGGGGCGTTTTTTCAGCTATTGTGATCTTGGGAGTTGAAGGTTTTCTGGGAACCGGATCTTTTAATTACATCAATTGACAAGCACATTATCAGCTTTTTTTTTCCTTTACCATTCTCCCCGTTTTATTACAAGGTATTGGGCTATAAATAATATTTTAGAAGTTACACTCGAATACTTTTTTTTTTACTTGGAAAGGAAAATCCACTTGCACTACAGGAGAATGTTTACAACAAAGCAAAGAAAAGTAGTAGTTATGGACATATATCTTAGGAACATAAATAAAATGATAAAATGACCTTATTTTCATAGGAAGATGTTGGAACTTGAAAGATGAGAAAATTTAATCTTTCAGAAAAAGCTATTAATAAAAGAAAATTGAAATTCTATTGTTGTGTGATACACCAGGGGGCCCACCTTGTGGGGTCGAGGGGAAGATATTTAAAAGGTTCCTAATTAAGGGTAGTTTATGAAGATTACTAATTAAGGGAGACTTGTTTAGGAACATTTCCTAATTATGTTTATATTTTTTAGGAATATTTCCTAAATCATGTTTACTTGATGGACTTTTATATTGTCTTAGTTGTGGTACAACTTGAACATTTTCCATGTAACACATATAAGAAACTGTATTAAAGAGATGTTGGTCCTCACCCATCATTATAAAACTGACACCTTATGTGTGCTAACTATGATTGCCACCTAACATGCATATAAGTTATATTTGAAAATTTGAAGATACTCTCGAACTCCTTTCCTTTTAACTAAAATTCTCTCAAGAGGTGTATTTGCACTTGCTTCAATGACATCCATACCAGTATTACCTTATATGACTTCACTTTTTCGAATCAATTCATTATAAATGGAATTATAATCAACCATTTTGTTTACTAGTGTCTCTTCATTTGATAATGTGGGTACCCTCTTGAGGATGATTATTGTGATGAGCATTAGCACTTGTCTTCTAATCTTATCCACAAGTACTGTCAGCTTCACTCTCAAGAGGAGAGTTCTCATCACCCCATGTGAGTTAGTGCAAATTAACTACTGTATGTTACACCGTAACTCATATATTATATTTGTAGGACTCAACTATTACTACGTTGATCAAGATGATTCTGGATAGAATTTATTTTTTGCTTTTATGTGTTTGGATCTATTTTATTTTATTCAAGAAGTTATTGGACATTACATTTGCATTTGGCCCAAGGTACTATTTAGGCATTCAACTCCAAATTATCTTTTATAAATAAGCCTCTCAGGGAATGAAATGGGAATCCTTGGATTAATGAAATGAAAGCTCTCAATTGCATGGTTGTATATTCTTTCCCCAACCCTAGTTGAGATTGTTTACTTTAATTTTTAATATATCTTTTTAAGAAGTTGAGGGACCAAATTGGTCCCTCAAAGAGTTGGGAACTATTTTGATCCCTTACAAAGAATCGATGGATCATTTTGGTCCTTTTCTCTTATATAATATTATCAAAGTTGGATTTTCTTTCAATCAGGGTGAAATAAATGCTGTTTTTTCCATCTCTTGTTTAAATTGAAATAGACTTGCAAGCCTAAGAATAAATGGATATTCATAACATTGAGTTTGGAAACATATGCATATTTTTGGTTTTGAAATCTAGCCACCATATTCAATTGTAACATACTAGCACAGTCAAACTTAGCATATCTGGAAGAGCAAATGCTTGGGAAGTAGACTACTGGTTTGAGAGGGATTATGGTAGGTAAAGTTGTCATGACTGTGAGATATCATCGCATTGATTAGCAGAGATGCTAATGGCTGGATAAGGGGGAAAAAACATTAAATTGTCAATGGAGCGTAGAAGGGAAAAAGTGGGGACAATGTGAGAGTGGGATAGAGAGGAAAAAGGCTATGTGATAATTGATAAAGCACCTGCTAAGTATTTCTACTTGTAACTACTCAATCTGTATAATCAGACTTACACTATATATTAGAGGCTGTCTTAATCCTCCTCTGCTCATTCTTGTTTAGTGCTACTTGTATGTTAACTCTAAATTATGTTAGTATTTTCGCATAACTTTTAACTATATTATTTATAGCGGTATAGCCTACCTCTTTTTCTTTCTATTTTATCAAATTAGTTCTATTTATCCCATGTGCTGGCAATTTCTTTGCCATCAAAAGTTAGGTTATTATACAATATATATATAATTATATATCATAATATTTTATTTTTATGCTGACATTCTTTATGCTTTTGAGCTTTGCTGCAGGTTACAAATGCCATAAAAGTTCAGCCGCAATTTGTACACAACCTAGGGGGCGTGGTATCCCATTTTCTAAACATAGTTCATACAATGTATGAGCGCTGCAACACATCACTAGAGGTACTCTATTGTAGAAAATCTTGACTCATTTATCATCAAAATATTTAAACTACTTGCTCAGTGATGGGTTAAGGCTAATGATGATGGTTATTTGGACTGCATATTTATATTGCAAATGTTGTATTTTTTGGCTTTTTTATGCAAAATTATTGTTTTAGCCAAAATAGTAATGCTCGGATAGTTGAAAATCCTTGCAATTTGTTTTCTTTTACTGATGAGCGTGTTATGTTACAATAATGGTTCAAAAAGCCACATTTTACATTAAAAAGCTACGAAAAACATGTTTTAAATTTTTTTGCAAGCATCTAATATGGAAATAGAGCAACAAAATTAAAGAGTGATTGTCTTCAAGACATTGCTAAGAGATTCTATAATTTCAAATCTACTTTTCCTTATTTCTTGTCATTATCTTTGGCCTTTGCTTGTCATTGCTCTCCTTTCTTATATTTTTCCCATATGAATGGTGGTGTCTTCTTGTGCCGACCCTAAGTAGTGGGATAAAGGCTTGTTGTTGTTGTTGCCTCTTTCTAGTGTCATCTTCATTGATTTGTGTTGAATCCCATTGCTTATTTTTGAAGATTGTCATGACCTGCTTATTTTGGTGCTGACAAATTTGTTCAAAACTCAAAACTAAAAAATCACTTGATAATTGCTCAAATTTTCATTTATTTGAGATCAAAATTGATTTGCTTTGATTCAGGTATGACTCACTCGAAATTAATTTGATTTAAATCAAAATCAACTAGATTCATAAAAAAATTGCATAATTATGTGTGCATCTTCACTCATTTATACACATACATATGTCTAGAATAAGTATTCAATATATAGATATATTTATATTTAATACATTTATTCACATTTCTGTTATATATATATTAGTTTTTTTTTGGAAAGAATTAAGTACATAGTATGAATTAAATATTTACTTAAACATAATCCATTTTGAAATTTAAAATTTATTTTTAAATTAAAGGATATGACTGAGATCAACTCTAAAATTGACTTGAAATTGATAATTTTTTACTCGACTCTAAGTTTGTTCGATTAGAAATAAAAATTTTCAGCTTTAAGTTGAGTTTGGCCTGCTCAAACTTGACTGCATGCAACCCTATTTCACTCCTCTTCGCATACTTGGGTCATTCTCCTTTTTACCATCAATGTTTAACCTTAAATCCTATACTTTAGTTCGATCTAGCACCACAACTGCTTAGTTTTCCACAACAAATCAACATTGCCTGCTCTGGTTCCATTTCTTAATATCATCTAAGCATTCCTTCCCCTTTTTCCTTCATTCAATTTACCATGTGGCTCGGCCCAATTTTATGAATCTACCACTCTGCTCAATCTCTATAACTATTCTATTGGCTTTTTTATAAATCTTCTTTAACCCTTTCTCTGATTGTCGATAAACCCAAACTCGAAGGCATCTCACCTACACATTGTCGTTTGCAACATATCATATGGTTTCTCCTCACTTCTTGCACATTTTGGCTCTCTGGTTTGAGATTCTGGATATCTCTTTTTTACACCTCTCTAATTTGCACAGACCTCTTGCTTTTGGAGCTCCGTGGATCTCTCTCTTGATCATGTTAGTCATCATGGTTGACCAAAAACTTTCCTAGGCGACCAACAAGTCTTCTTTATTGATTAGGATTCCCTTTGGTCGAGTATGCACTATCTTGGTTTACCGTGATAGCCTTTGTGGATCATGATTCTCCTTCTAATTGATCAGGAGGCTATCCTAGTCAATCAAGATGCTAAACATGATGGTTCAATGTTAAGATTGTTTTCAAATTAAGCATTGTATGTAGCAATATGTTTGCAGATAATTATTACCTATTATAGTTTAGATTCGGTCAATTAAATAGTTATTATATGTGCGTATTATGTATATGTACATGATATATAAGTTATCAGGGTTTCCTAATAAAAGTGCTGTTTCGTTCTGTGCTGCTCATTGGAGCAAGAAATAAACTATTGCTTTCAGCTTTGTTTTTCATTTTCACATGCGTTTCATCTTCTAAATGCCTTCTTATACGTACAATCCAAATTGTTTTTATTAGACATGGAGTTTGTTGGATTGGTTGCTAATAATTATCTATAAGAAATATTGTCTTATCATTTTTGTATTTACTTCAATGTACATCTTAAATGAAGTTTGTGATAGATTACTTGTGCAAATTCTCAGGCTCATCACATCTTTGTGTGGAGTTGCAATGAAATCTTAAAGCTTATGCTACAAATCTATCATAAGTTTGTTTTATTTTGGCAAGCTTATGCTCTCGTTGATTATAAAATTAACTCAATTGATTTAATTTAAGCTTATGTAAAGTAGACAAATTGTTTTCTTAACAACACATAATAATAAAATTATTAGTCATGCATGCATGCTTAAGTATTCTAATATAATTTAACATCATATTTATATAAATATCATCAGTGTATGTGTGTCAATCAATTACTTTCCACCCCACCCTTCTCCATCCCTCTTATCGATATCATCATCATTATCATCCTTTTTGACCTCTTAATCTCCCCCTATTGTCTATATTATGTTGATACCTCTTTGTGCATCCGACATGTCATGTGCTTGAGTGCTTCACAAGTAATAGATTGGTCTTGAGATTGGCCATCAGAGGCTTTTGAGTGCTAGGGTGCATGGTGCCGCACTGGTCTCTCTGACTTCAACACTATGTAAAACTTCATTGCTCATATGATCATTGCTATCTAATTGATATTACACCAAACCATAGTGGTTTCTACATGTTATGGCATGATAATTAAATATTCACAAATGTGAGGAAACAAACATAGTACTACCAACACCCGATGACCCGAACCACTAATTATTGATCATATAACTATCTAATAGTCATGCGTGCTAATTGTTAGGCAAGATCCTATAAGATAAAATGGGGGAAGATAATACATTGGTTGGATTGAAAAGAGAGTATGGAGGTGTAAATAGGGCCTCCAATGGTGGATGAGGTTTTATGAGTTTTTCTTGGCAATAGGTGCTAATTGTCATGGACGATGAAGGGAGGGAAGCTTGATATGATTTGATCGAGTGCAGAGGGGACAATTGATGTTTGTCTTGAATGTGAGGACATGGAATAGAGGCATCAATAAGACAATTGTAGAGAGAAATGGTAATTCATTAATGTTTAAGGAAAGAGATTGGAAGGTCTATGTTTGATTAAAGTAATGAGGTTGATAGTGAGGGATGATGGATGTGCTTTTGAATAAGAGGGCGGCATAAAATTGAGATATTCAATAGATTTTGATGATCAAGAGCATTAATATGCTACAGTTCTTCTAGTTTTTATAATGAGAAAGTTTTAGGAGTAGAACAAAATAGAAGATATAGCATTTTTTTAATTATTTTTTAGGGAGGTGAGAGCGGGGGAGGGGGTGGGTGAATTGTGGTTCAAGGGAGGAAAGAAGAAGGGAGAGATATTGAGTTCAATAGGTGAAGAATCATGATAACTTTGTGATAAATAGGTAACCGTCGCCAGAGTTTTCTTCCTTTTTTGGAGTGGTGGGGAATTGTTTTGTAGAGAAAGATGAGATACTGAGCTTCATATATAAAAATCATGATATTTTTTTACATGTCTATGCAAATCAGCACAAGTGTTTATATAGTAAATTATTGAGAAAAGCCCAATATTGTCCCCCAACTACTTGTATGTGGTTAAGAATGTCATATTTTCTAATTTATTCCCTCAATTATACAAAATTATTTCTAAATGATCTCTCATGGACTAAATTGGGATCAATTTTATATATACAATTTTTTCAATTTCTACCTGAGTGATCAACTAGCAATTTTATGTACTCGATAGGCTTAATTAGAGAAATATGATATTTTGGGTTTAAATTTGTCACATACAAATAGTCGTGGGACTATTTTGGTCTTTACTTGTAAATTTTTTATAAATTGGCTATTTGTATAAAACTCTTTGTTGTTTGATCTTTTTGAAAAAAATGCAACTATTTTAGAGCTTAATTAAGAAGAATAATAATTTAGTCTATTTTCAAATAACCATCAACCCTATAAAATTCTGGGACATGTCCAAGTTTTTAAAAACCCTTTTTTTACTACTGTTGTTTGTTATGCAATTTTTGATGTTTATACAAATTTGGGTTTCATAACGTATATGCCAGGGTATCAAGAGACCCGGCATACATGCCAACAATTCAAGAAATCATGATATCTATGCTAGGGTTGGTTGTCCTTGTTTGAAAATATGGTAACTATTATCTTTATTTTTGAATGTTCTAAAATTATTGCTGTTGTACACTAAAAGATCAAAACTATGGGGAGTTTTCTTCAAATAACACTATAAATTTCAGTTTCTTTTGATGGAAGTCCATCTCAAATCTATTTAGTCAAAAAGTTATAACTTTTATTATTAATTATATATGTCATAATTTATATCATTTGTGGGCGCAACTAATTCATCATAAGATAACTTTATTATTTTCCTAGATAAAACAGTACTGACCGGTTAGAAACAAAAATACACTGGAACATTGTTCTGTGTTACAGATCATAAAATTAACAAAAAAACTATTTTTGCATAAAATACCATTTATGGGTATTAGTTTTTCTTTGCTCTTGATCATATTGGTTTATAATTAGATATTTTATTAATTAATATTATAATATTATAATAATCCTACATTATCAAAAGTTATTATTATTAAATTCACAAATCTATTGCAACACTCTCGATAAATTTAACTTTGTGATGCATTACTTCTGCCTTTAACTCATCCCATAATTTTTTTTTCTTCTGGTAATTACAATTCGTGTGGTCTGTTTTCTTCTTGTAGCATTAGTTGGGAATCTAGTTTAGTGAGATTACTTAAACAATTTTCTTTTGGAGATGTAAGTTATTAAGTTTTTTTTTTTTCAACTTGTAATGGATTTTGTAACTTTAGCCTCATTACATGCAGGTGCTGGCTTCCTGTGGAAGCGATGGAGGCCGCGGGTTCATGCAACTATCCAATGATTTTTTGGAGGCAAGTGATTTCTAAAAAGGCAAGTTCTTGTTTTGTAGTTATGTTACTTCTTACTTGTGATCCTATATTATGTTAGGTAATGGATTTCATAAATGATGCCATCATGACGTTTGATGCATTTGCTGATGCATATAGGCCAGCAGCCTTGCATTTCTCTGTTTCGTTTGAAACAAGGTAGATTAAGTTATCGAACTATCTGTAAATTTTCTATTCCACTGGATTTTGACAAAGATAAGCTTCAATTATAGCTGTAAGCCTGAAAGACTTTGAAAATTGTGCTGTGCAGTTATGGACATGAAGAGCTACTCAACACCCTTGCTAGGTTGCATGATTCATTGATCCCATCCATGCTACGTGGATTTTCACTTTTTTCCAATACCAGAGAAGTTGATGGACAAAAAGTTTCTGGTGGAGGAATTCCTGATATTTTTCTTAGCCTTAAAATGTTGTCAACAAGGATAGTCAAGTTTGGTTGGAAGTTGCTGGACTTCTGTTATTTGCATGGTGAGCATACTGATGACAATCTTCTTCAGAGTACTTCAAAAGTGTTTCCGGCTAGTGTTGAGGATCCTTCTATAAGGGGCGACATTTTAGTTCAAACCTTGAAAGAGATAAATGGAGAGGCCCAAAATCATCTTGAGTATCATGACCTTGGAACTTTTACTGAAAACATTGAAAAGAACTACAAAATATTCAGCCAAATCGACAGTCTTTGTAGTCAAGGTACAAGTTAGTCCATTATCTTAGATGGATTTTGTTTCTTATTATTGCTTCTATTATTATTTTCATTGATTTGAGTGCAGTTGTATACTTGCTACTTTTTTTTTCTTTAATCCCTGAGCTCGCACATTCTCAAACACTTGAAGAAATTAAGAAAATGTTAGAAGTAATAAATGAAAATGAAAATAAACTGCAACTAAGGAAACAAAGTAATCTGATCTGCATTAATGGAGAGACAACGGTCCTTTTGTAAGTCATCTTTTACTGAGAAATTGACTCTCCTTGTGGAAACACTCAATATGGGAGGGGCTGTAAGGGAAGTTGATAGCTAGAGTAAGGGAAAGTGTCAGTTGACATAGGTTTCGGTTGGGACTGTTTTCTTACTGTTTTTTAAAGCAGTTTTATAGTACAAATATTAAAAATTTTATATAAAAAACTGCTTTAAAAAGCAATAAGAAAGCTGTCCCAAACGAAACCATAATCCATTTCTTTATTGTTATGTGCATGGATTATGCCTAATGATTTTCATATTGATTTATCCTCCCCCCTTTTATTTTCAGGATGGATTTCATTGGATGAACAACAGCTGCAATACTTGTCACGAATTCTGAATCCATCATCTTCTTTTAGATCTTCTGCAAGTGCACCGGTGGTGCCAATCACTTCTCATGTTAACCAGGTGCAAGTGGATGAAGATGCAGTACTTTTAGATTCAAAAATCAGCCAAATAAAAGATTTATTTCCAGACTATGGGAGAGGATTCCTTAAGGCTTGCCTTGAAATCTATAACCATGACACAGAAGAGGTGATTCAAAGGATTTTAGAAGGAACGCTCCATGAAGATCTGTCATCTCTTGATACTTCGGTGGAGCAGATTCCACAATCTAATCAGATTTCACAAAATGTGAATGATAAAGGAAAAGCAGTTGTGGTAGATCAGTCTTCATCGCAAAAGAATCCAATTTCTGCTCAGCTTGATCTCAAAAGAGAAGTTGCAGGTGGCTCTTCAACTTTTCAGTCTTCTTTTGGTCGATTCACCAGGAAGTCAAAGAGTGATACGCTTGATTCTGAAGTCTTGGACTCAAGTTCTTCAGGCGATGCGGTACGATCAGCCATTCTAGCGGCGGAGTTCGAGTATGAAGATGAATATGATGATTCTTTTGATGATTTGGGTTTGAGTGTAGTGGAATCTGGTTTTGTGGATGCAGAAAATTTAAGCGATAGGATTAATTCATCGTCAGGGAAATCAACAGAAACTGATCAAAGTTCTAGTTCAAGATGGAATTCACAGAAGAAGCCATTGTTTTATGTCAAGGATGGAAAAAACTACAGCTACAAGGTCTCTGGTTCTGTGGGTGTAGCGAGTGCTAAAGATGCAGCTATATGGAATCAATCGCAGAAAGAGCTCATACATGGCCTTGGTCGTGGAGGAAATCTACCTCTTGGAGCTGTTAAAAAATTGGAAGATTCTGATGAAGAAGATGAACAAGTCTCCGTTCCTGCAGAAAATTCAGGCAGAGGGAGCTCTGGTTTTCGAGGAAGAGGAGGAGGGAGGAGAGGTGGTGGTGGTGGTGGTGGTGGAAATCATTATAGGAAGGACAGAGCAATGAAAAAACATTTTGCAGGGTTGGGTGGCTATTGAATGCTCTCTCTCTTTTCCTCTATATATTTTTCCTATTTCCTGCAAGCTGCAGAAATCTTGCATGCTAATGGAGCGGAAAGCAGATACTTTGGGATGAGCTTATTTGAGTTCTTTCTCATCACAGTTATACAGCATGTAATGAATCTTCCTTTTTTCAGTCATTCAGCTTCAGCAGTGGGGATAAAGCTGCTGCCGTGGGTTATTTTTGTTTTTATTAAATTTTGTTTGAGACAGCTTTCTTAGTGTTTCTTAAAGTAATTTTTAATTTTTAAATTAAAAAGTTGTTTTAAGAAGCAGTAGTAGAGCTATTCCAAACAGAACCTTAATTTTATCGGAATGATATTCTATGGATTACAAAAGGAGATTTTTTTTGCTCATTCTGAATGAATTATTTTATCATCAATATCTGACTCTTTTGCTATTGTTTTACTAAAGGTTATGCAAAAATTACTTTAGAACTGTTATTATAAGAGTAAATTTTTTTGTTTAATTTGATATAATTGTTAGAGATTTTTTCTTTTTAGAAAAAAAAGAGTTTTATTAAATTTATTATATTATAGTAGATCACATTACAAAAAACTTTTTCTTGTCAACGTGCCTAATTTTCTGATAAATCAGATCCTAAATTATATTGTGATTGGATCTCATGCAAAACAAGCTGCTCGAAATAACAAAATATTATTGAGCTAATGGAGAAAAAATACAATTACATCAACATGTGAATTAAATTTCATAGATAAGTATGAAAATTTCTCATATATAACACCCTTTATTTTCATAGAAATTATTCTGTGCATATACTGAATGGTTTGAAGGCTAAACAAAACTCGCCATATCACCCGATACGCAACGATACTGAGCAAAAAAATTGACTTAGTGTGTTCTGATTAATCTCCAGACCTTGTCCAAGATCCGCACAGAATAATTTTTCCTATTTTGATTATTACAGCTCAAATGCAGAAGCCACAAAGCTATCAGAGAGTCCAGTGCCAGTCTTAAAGGTGAGCTTCTCAGATGTTGGCTTCTCAAAGTAAACTTCAACGACGGAGAGCCATAGCAATAACTCTTTGGTCTTCACACCGGTCATCTTCTTTAGCTTATACTTCTCCACAAAGGCTGTGACCTCTGGTGCATAAGACACAGCCCTCTTTATCTGCTTGAAGACATGATCCTTCTTCTTCTTCTGTATCAACCATATGAAGCCAGCCTCATGGTCATAGCCAAACTATTCAATGTCCTCCAAAGGAAAGAGACCTTTCGGGAGGCAGAGCTCCTCCAGCAATTCGATGGACTTCTTCTTGCAAAGTTCGTCTCCTTTGTAAATCTCAGCACCTTCGCGGTGGTTTTCGATGGTTTGAGATGCCATTGTTGGACTTAGAAGGCAAGAAAAGCTTGGGAGTTGAGTAATAATAAGCAGATAGCAGAGGAGAGAAGAAGAAGTGGTGATGGGGGATGAAAGGCTGAGATTGGTATTTATAAGATTCTTACGAACTGCTAAGAAGGAAGGCTTTGTTGACTTTTTGGTGTTTTGACCAATTCCTCCTCCCATTCCAAAGGTTTTTAGATTGAAGAAAGTCAATGGAGGCGGCTATACTTTAGTAAGGCAGCTAATTAACTAATTAGTACTTTCATCGACCACCTCTCCGTGTCGAGTCATGAAAGAGTCCAAATGATTGTAAAACAAGTAGAAATATTTGCCAAGCGGGGTTTGACTATTTCATTATAGGAAAATCATTTATTATAGATAAATTTTTCGGCGATTCTCGGGTGGATTTTTTGGAGGATTTTTTATGGATTATAGTTTATTTTATGAAATATTTCTAATCGATTTTCCGGCGGATTTAAAATTTATGAAAAAAATGGATTCGTAATTAATTAATTAATAGTTTTATAGTTTATTCTAATTAATTATAAATTTGATACTTTATTTTAATTGATTATTAGTTTAGTAAATTATCATAATATTTTTTTATTTTCTTAGTTATTCCGGCACTTTTTCTCTGCCGAACAGCCAACTGGAAAAGTTTTCTGGCTTATTTTTTACGGGAAAATTTTCCGACACTTGATTTATCGTTCGAAAAATTTTCACCGGAAATCTGGCGAAAAATTAACAATTTTTTGCTATAAAATCGGCTGGTAATATTTTTTTTTTTTTTATTGTCTTTTACAGGACATATCTGCTGGTAATATGTGATTTTCCTGTAGTGTTTGTTTTCATTTTATCCTAAATTCTATTTTTTAAATAGATTTTTTAATTTTTTTCTCATTTATACTTGAGATCAACATAAAGAAATTTTAAAAAGTTTTATTTAAACTTGTTATTTAAAAAAATAAAATAAAACATAATAAAAAACTTATAATTTATAATGCATATTTTTTTGAAAGAGTTTAGTTATTATTTTATTATCAATACAATCAAATATTTTTTTCTCAATATAAATGATTAACATATCATGCTTCAATTAATCTCTAATTCTATTTTGTGGTTGATATTTTATAATAGTTATAGTAGAAAAAGCTATTTCAACTTGTTTTGTCTGTATTAGTATTAAAATAAATTATAAATTTTTTATTTATCGCAATAAAATTTTGAGTGTTCTTGCGTCTTCGTATTTCCGAGACGCTCAGTTCAACTATAAGCTTGCTGAAATCGGAGTTGGGGTGCTCTCGGAATTAATTTTTGAAGTTTCCAACTAGCTTTTGCCTCGAGATTCGTGCCCGATCAAGCTAATTTTGTGATGTAGTATCAAGTGTAATATTCAAACATAATTTATGTCCATATAAAATAAAAGCTATAAGAGGATGAATAAAATAATAAAGGAAAAAAATTTAATTTTTGTACATAAAATTACTTTAAAAAACATTAAAAAAATTGTCTCAATCTAAACCTAAATCTCTACTTATATGATTACAAATTTTAATATGATGCTATAGAATGTTAAAGCAAAGCTTACTGATCTAGCTCAACTGTACAAATCACAGTATGATCTTTATAACTTATAAGTTCTATTTTCATTATCTTAAATACATTTTTTACTTCATAGTTTAAGCACTTTTATTAGAAACATTTACTCTTAGATTTTATTTTGGACGAATTTTTTATTGATTCAAAAAATAGATTTTTATTACAATTTTTTTTTACTAAAATATTGCTTTAAAAAACAATAAAAAAATCAGTTCCAAATGAAGCCTTAGTTTACTTCAATTAACATTGTTACCTCCGGTGTCTATGGCTGGTTGTGGTACATGTATTCATGAAGGATTTGCAGAAGAAGAGATTCATTGACTATCATATTAGAAATTTCACTTTTCTATGTTTCATTTTGTCTTCCCAAATGATCCTTTGAGCTTCTTTTTTTATCTTTTACTATATTCAAATAAATTTGATATATGATCCTTTGAGCTTCTTCACTTGATGATGATATAATTTAAGGGTGTCAAAATAGATTTTTGGGTTGGGTTCAGGTCCAAACCGAAATTGACTCGCCATCCACTACTCCAATCCGAGTCTAATATGCCCCAAATTTGGGTCAACCCGACCCGACTTGCAGACTCGGGCAAGCGTAGAGCACGGGTTGTGTGTTGCTAGGCGAGTAGGCGGGATTAGGACAGTGCGCGTGCGTGGGTGCTGTCTCGCTTCACGCGAGACGCGAACACACGGGCTGGACTGCTGGAGTTTGGATGATGTCACGCAGGCGAGAGCATATAAGAAGGACGTGGGCGGGAGTGGGTTCACACGGTGCGATCACGTGGGAGGGACTGAGGGAGCGGGGTAGTCACACGGGTCATTTTCGAGTTGACGGGTTGACTCGAATCTAACCTAGTTTTTCAAATGGGTTGGGAATTAAAACCCAAATTTGACTCGTTTGTTAAATATGTCGACTTAAAGCTAAATTTTTTGGGTCAGGTTCAAATCATATTTTCAGGTCGGGTCAAAATGTGACATCTCTAATACATTTAATATTTTATCTTAGAACCTTAGAAGCGAATAATGAAAATATTTCACCAAATTGATTGAAGAGATTACATATACTACGGTAAGAAATATTTTCATTCAAAAGCACAATATTACAATCATCATAAATTTACCAAATACATTATCAAATAAAAGTAAACATCTAAGTAATGCCATCATATACCAAATAGATCCATCTCATTCACACATCTCTTGATCTACTCCTACAGCTCAAAAGCAGAAGCCACAAAGCTATCTGAGAGTCCAGTGCCAGTCTTAAAGGTGAGCTTCTCAGAAGTTGGCTTCTCAAAATAGACTTCAACAACAGAGAGCCACAATAGTAGCTCCTTAGTTTTCACACCAGTCATCTTCTTCAGCTTATACTTCTCCACAAAAGCTGTGATCTCTGGTGCATAAGACACCGCCCTCTTTATCTGCTTGAAGACATGATTCTTCTTCTTCTTCTGTATCAACCATATGAAGCCAGCCTCACGGTTATAGCCAAACTCTTCTATGTCCTCTAAAGGAAGGAGCCCTTTAGGAAGGCAGAGCTCCTCCAGCAATTCGATAGACTTCTTCTTGCAGAGTTCATCTCCCTTGTAAATCTCAGCGCCTTCACGGTTGTTGTCGATGATCTGAGATGCCATAGTTGGAGTAAGAAGGCAAGAAAAGCAAAGGAGATAAGACGTGATGAGAGGGGATGAAAGGTTGGGATTAGTACTTATAAGCGGCTTTCAAAATGCTACGTAGCAAAGCTGTCTACTTAGTGGTGCTTGGACCAATTCCAAATGCTTGACAAAGAAATAAGTCAGCAGGGGCGGCCATATTTTAATAAGGCACTAATTATTGAGCTTGTTAACTGTTTTCAAATTCATACTTTAATTGACCAACTCTCCATGAACGAGTCCAAATAAAAAAACTCTTTCTGTCTTGAATTTGACCCCACAAACGGTTGATTTTTGATAAGTTAAAAAAGTTTTCTTTTCATACAATTCCAAGTCTGCAAAGCAGTAATTCCTCTTCCCCACTCCCCTATATAAACAGCTTCCACTATCATCTTCAACGCACAAGCTCTCATCTTTCAATCTTCAAACTACTCTTTCTTCTTCAAGGAATGGCATCTCAGATCATCGACAACTACCGTGAAGGTGCTGAGATTTACAAAGGAGATGAGCTTTGCAAGAAGAAGTCCATCGAGTTGCTGGAGGAGCTCTGCCTCCCAAAAGGTCTCTTCCCATTGGAAGACATAGAGGAGTTTGGCTATAACCGTGAGGCTGGCTTCATATGGTTGATACAGAAGAAGAAGAATGATCATGTCTTCAAGCAGATAAAGAGGGCGGTGTCTTATGCGCCAGAGGTGACGGCCTTCGTGGAGAAGTATAAGCTGAAGAAGATGACCGGCGTGAAGACCAAGGAGCTATTGCTATGGCTCTCCGTCGTTGAAGTCTATTTTGAGAAGCCAACATCTGAGAAGCTCACTTTCAAAACTGGCACTGGACTCTCTGATAGCTTTGTGGCTTCTGCTTTTGAGCTGTAAGAGAAGATGGAGAGGTCAACACATAGGAGTTATTTGAGCTATGAATTTTTATTGCCTTTTGAGATACTTGTTCTATTATAAGTGATGATGTTTTCAGTATGTTTATGTGATTGTAATATTGTGCTTCTTAATGGAAATACAACTTTCTCAGTTAGTGTAATCATTCAAAAAAATTTTTTTTTTATGGCTGACTTACTTTGAAACGGTTGGATTGTTTCAAAATGAATAGAGAAATGGGAGATAATACAACTTGGGGGGCTTTGTTTGGGATAGTTTTCTTACTGCTTTCTAAAACAGTTTTTCGATACAAAATTTTTTAATTCAAAAAATTTTGTTCTAAAAAGCTGCTTTAGAAAGTAATAAAAAGCCATCTCAAACGAAGTCTTAGTCTAAATTATATCAACATTAGCTCTGTTGATGTCCTTCAACAACCTACATCAATTTAAAATCTACCATCATTTGATGCCCTCTTTCAATTTCCTCCTATCTACCATCAATTGGCTATCTTTTGACATATGATATTCCAATCAATCATCAACAAACACCTTCCAATGAAAAATACCTAATGTCCGCAACTACTATTATTCGATGCCCAATTTTTCGGTCACTCAATCTCCCCTATTTGAAGGAGAGTGATAAAGACGACCCATCATTACTAAATGATAATTAAACAATCTCAAAAAATCTATTTGAGCCATGATAGCATCTTCCATAATTAATTTCTACCAAAGTGTATTAATATTTTCTCTATTTAAAGTGTGTAATTTTTAATATACGAGTTACATCAATGAAATACATTGAATTGGGTCAGATCTCATGATTGATATATTAAAATTTAAATAAAATAAAATTATTATTCAGACTTTTGAGATTCTATATTTATTTTCAAAATCTGTAATATTTATTTTTTTTTTATAAATTATATTATCAAAATTAACATAAACAAAGTGAAAGAATCTCATACCCTGTGATGTCTTGGATAGATTTTTACAAATCTACATGTTTCGCCGTTCGCCAGGCCCTTGAATCTACAGTTGGTCAAATGATAGTGAATGAATGATGTCTGATGACGACCCTACATGATTGGTCAAATGTCAACATTCAGATGATGGTACCCGACAACGATTGTCTAAGTTAACAATAAGATAAGTCTATCTAGTTCTTCAAATCTTAAAGCTCTATGCAAGCTTAAGTTGAAATTCCCCTCCTTTTTGAATACTTATCAATTTATAGTCTTTAATAGTCAGATTTTAATGAGGATAATTAAATCCCAAAACACTTCATCATATAAGTCATAATAAATTTTTTAATTAAATTTTGTTGTCATGTTAGTTTAAAATTTCCGCGTTGGACACAACTCTCCTTGGCCTATTGGTTGAGAGCTTAGGCTTCCAACTAAGAGGTCTAGGGTTCGAGTCTATGTGTATGTGTTGTGTGTGTGAGTTTGCCTTAAATGGCCTAAATGTCCCAAAAAAAAAAAAAATTCCGCGTTGGAAATTTGTCAGAAAAGAAGATGTTTGACTAGTTAAAAGTCAAACTCAGCAGGTCAACACGTCCAGTGTAAGTGTCGGCGCCGTTTGCAGACTTTCAAGGGATGGTTCATATTGTCTCAATTGTTTATTTCTTAATTGATTTTAAGGAAATTTTTAAAGGTGGAAAAGCAAACACTAAGCTGGAAGAAGATAAAGAAGATTAGAGGATAGTTTTTTTTTTTCATCTATGTTATTTTCTTGTTATTTGAACTCATTCATGGGAAAAATTATTTATGATATTTTGATCGGACGCAATGACGTGAGCTTCAGTCACGTGTTGACGGGAGCTTGCTCTTGCTCGTTGTCAAGGTATCCATCTTTGTTTCTTTCGCACTCTTCTTTGGCCAAATCCCATTAAATCTTCCAAATGATGGGATTTATATTTAGGTGGATTTACTCGAATTTATGCCGTAAATCCTAAATTTAAGCAGGCGTCGGATTTACGCACCTCAAAAAGCCATTTGGCTGGATTTAGCGTAAATCAGACTTAAATCCCGCTGTAAATCGGATACCAAACAACCCCCTGGTGTTTAGGCTTTAGACAAATTCCAAGGGCTTGAGAAAGATGAAAGTCAGCAGGGACGACCATATTTTAATAAGTCATCTAATTTTTAATGCCTACTTTCATTGACCACATCTCCATGAATAAGTCCAAATATTAAAAAAAAATAATAAAGCAATTGAGACCATATGACCCATTCCTCAATAGTCTGCTTACAGCCAATTCCAATTTGGAAGGCACCGACAAGCTCTTCTTCCTCTTTAGCTATTGACCCCATTGAGTCTTCCTTTCATACATATTCAGAAAGCAATAATTCCCCTTCCCCACCCAACTCCCCTATATAAACAGTTTCTACCATCATCTTCTCCACACAAACTATCATCTTTCAATCTCTAAACTACTAAATTACTCTTAAAAGGCCCCTTTCTTCCTCCAGCAATGGCATCTCAGACCATCGAAAACCACCGCGAAGGTGCTGAGATTTACAAAGGAGATGAGCTTTGCAAGAAGAAGTCCATCGAGTTGCTGGAGGAGCTCTGTCTCCCGAAAGGTCTCTTCCCATTGGAAGACATAGAGGAGTTTGGCTACAACCGTGAGGCTGGCTTCATATGGTTGATACAGAAGAAGAAGAAGGATCATGTCTTCAAGCAGATAAAGAGGGCAGTGTCTTATGCACCAGAGGTGACAGCCTTTGTGGAGAAGTATAAGCTGAAGAAGATGACTGGCGTGAAGACTAAGGAGCTATTGCTATGGCTCTCTGTAGTTGAAGTCTATTTTGAGAAGCCAACTTCTGAGAAACTCACCTTTAAGACTGGCACTGGACTCTCAGATAGCTTTGTGGCTTCTGCTTTTGAGCTGTAAGAGTAGACCCAGAGATCTGTGAACGAAATGAATCTATTTGCTATATGATGAGATTATATAGATGTTTGCTTTTTAACGAAATTATTTCTTACCTATATTCTCCTCAATTAATTTGGGAAAATCTTTTTCATTATGCCATTATCAAGTGAAACAGCTCCAAAAAAAAAAAAAAAAAAAGTGACACAGCTCCAAGGATCACATTGGAAGACAAAAAAGAAACATGGATAGTGAAATTTTCACTTTGATAGTTAATGATTCTCCTACAAATTCTCAAGGAATACATATACCAGAACCAGCCACAAACATTGACAAGAAAAACGTTAATTAAAGTAAATTAAGAGGAAATGTGACTTAAAAAGTGTTTAAGCTATGAAGTTAAAATATTATTTAAGATAATGAAAATAGAGCTATGGAGAGAAGTTGTAAGCTGCATCAATTCTCTTCGGTTTCAGAAGAACCCAATTCAAGTTCAGTAATCTTCACATCACTATCATTTGGTAGGTGATAATAATAAAGATTAGCAACATTAAATGTTGGCCAGATATTTAAGGCTTTATTTAAGACAATTTTTTTATATGTTTTTTAAAGCATCTTTTTAGTACAAAAATTTTAATTCAAAAATTTTTTGTACTAGAGAATTATGTTAGAAAACATTAAGAAATTTGTTCCAAACGAAGCCAAATTCAGCAAGTAGAGCAGCTTAATCTTAATTATGGCCAAAAGGAATGGGCTTTGCGAATATTTTCTCACCTGGCATGTGCAACTAGTTCTCTACTATGATTTATCATAGATTAATTAGTGGCTCAAAGAAGTGTTTGAAGAACGCTATTGGTTTCCCTTAAAAAGGAAACCTCAGCTGCATAGAATAGTCATGTCTAAGAGATCCTTTCGACAGAATTGCTTTAGGATACAATGCAATTTGTATAAGAAGAATAGAAGTGTTGAAGTTCATCCATCCCTGTGATTTTAGTCTCTAAGGTGACGAGAAGGCTGGCTCGCCTACTAAAGCCTTTTTTATCTTAGAATACTAAGTTTTTCACTGAAAAACTTGAGTGAAAATTGCTTCTATGTCAACGGCTGAAGCATGGAATTCGACTTAGAAATGCTTTTCAAAGTCCGGAATTGTAATAATGGGAGTTGAGCTTAGGCAATTTATATCGGTGCTTCTAATCATTTTACCCTTTCATTTGATAATGTTAGCATTAGATTGACAAATCTTGCTTCTCTCATACTCTCTTCTCGCTTCTCTTCTCTGTTACACTGTTTTCATAGTTCTCTTATTCTAACTACTACAATATAAGAGAAAGTCAAGTTAATAACTCAAACGGACGCAACCCTTGAGAAAAAATAAGAGAGAAAACCATTAAGTCTGCCTTGAAGTGCTATGTTGCTAGTTTGACAACTGCGACGTTCAAGCCTCTGTCATTATGATGCTGCGGTGCTCAAACTCACAGCACCGCAGTGTACACAATGCTGCAGTGCTGAATCTAGAGCATTGCGGAGCTCTGTTTGTCGATCAACGCTGGGGCGCTCAGGAACACAATGTCGGAGCGCTCGAGTACAGAACGCCGGAATGTTGTACAAAAAAAAAAAAAAAAAAAAAATTCAGGCGCAAAGCACCTGAACTCAAGTAGAGGGTAAACCCCCACAACCCCAGCAAGCACGAGAAAAAGACTTGAGATCCGAGGTGGCAGTTTAATCCGATTAATCAATATAATTAGATTTCACACCGAACAACCAAGAACTTGTACTCCTTTTTTTTTTCTAACCAATTTTATTGGGTTGAGAATGTTTAGTGGCTTTCAATTATAAACTATTGACTACTTTGCTATGTTAGTTCTATGTGAAATCTGATTATGTCAATTAATTGAATTGTATTGTTGACTCCGACCTCGATTCCATCAGTTGAGCTTGCAAGGGATTGCATGGGGGCCTCCCATGAACAACAAAAATTTCCACTATGATATTCAATGATTCTCCAATAAATTTATTAGAAATGCATATACTACTATCAGCCTCAAACACTCAAGAAATTATTATATGCGGAGTTCGAACATAGCTCATGTTCGGACTCCAATGAAATGAAGTCATATAGCTTGTACACACTTTGTACATATGTGTATAAATGTGGGCTCCGAAAAATTCCAATTTTAGGATGTGTGCGGCAAATTATTGCATCAGGTCACCTGACAGAGAGATGCGTTCGGTCTCTCTCTGTCTACAGTAACCTGCGCTTTACTGTAGCACTGCTACAGTAAAGCGCAGGTTACTGTAGACAGAGAGAGACCGAACGCATCTCTCTGTCAGGTGACCTGATGCAATAATTTGCCGTCGGTGGGGGAGTCGGTGGTATGCAGTTACAGTCAACAATAAAGAGAATTTATACACACCCTATGAATAAGTTGTCCAACTAACAAAGTGACTTCATTTTATTAGATTCCAAACTCCTCACAGAATAATTTCTCCACCCATACAAATAGGCAAAATGGTAAATAAAGTAAACTAAGAGGAAATGTATCGAATACTAATACTTAAATAAAAAAAAATAGAACATGGTGAATAGTTTTTAACTCAATCATCAAGCAGCTATATTTTATGCCACCATAAACCCTTATCTATCTTCTCAAACAATGCAACCAAACAGTCCTTAAACCTCATAATCAAAATTAAACTCATTATAACTCAATAGTTCAAAAATCTATACAAACCAAGCAAACCTTTTGATATCTTTACAAAAAAGAGAGGAAAAAAAAAACATCTTATGTCTTAGCCTCGGGCCTCCAACACTTTGCTTACCAACAATTTCCACTTCACCTCTTCCTTCTTGCTCTGATTCCTCACCTTCTCCTTGAAATGCCAGCAAAGAGGCACCTTGCAGCCGCCATGATTCTGCTGGCAGAGCCGAGAGTGAAGTTCCAGGATTTGCCACATTCTCTTGCAGTGGATGCAGCCGCCAAGAACTCTGCTTTTGCAGCCGGCGAAGTGGCGAACCAGAGACTCCAATCCTTTGCATGCTGGGAAATTGCAGGGGGCGGAGCTCCGCTTGAGGACTTTGTCGTGGGGGCCGATGGTTCGGCAACCATCTCTGCAGAAGTGAACCAGTGCTTCCATGGCTTCGTGGAGCTGAAGGTAGATCTTTCTCTCTTCCATCTTCTTCAACCTTTCTTTCTTCTTCTGCTCACATTTAAGACTCAGCTTATAAGCAAACTGCAAATCATGAAACTTTTTTAAGAAAATATATTTGAAAAATAATTTAAAAACTGCTTTATGGAAAAAAAAAAAAACGTGACCAAGTCTAGAAATTTATATTTTGCCCATAATTTATTATAAGAGTTTAAGCTATATATTATTATGTATTATTGTATAGTATTATATATATATATATATATATATATATATATATATTTTATAGATGAGTGGGTCTAGCTCAAGCTTTATTTATTAGCTCATTGAAATCAACTCACCAAATATTTGTTGAGTTGAGCTCGAGCTGGCTCAAAAGTCAGTTTAACTCGATCACATATGTACATGTAGGAATAAAAATAATCATAAATCATTTAGTGCATACATTTAATATCAAATTTTTGGATAAAGCTTTGGTCAAATATGTATAACAAAAATGTTTTTTTCCCCTAATCTATTATATATAAGTAATATTTTTTCAATCTTAAAATTTAAATTGCACCATATAATAAATAAGGGCCCATTTCATATATTATTTTTTACTTTAAAAAAAAATTAATATTATCCTTTTTTTTTAATCAAATTTTCAATCAAATATAAAAATTCACAAACAAATCTTATTATTTTTTCTTTATTTATTAATTTAATCATAACATATACAAATAAAAAAAATTTGATAGTAAAAAATTGAAAAAAAAAAAATCATATTTCAGATTCTATCTCTTGACAATTAAAAAATTAATTAATTATTTATATGTTAAATTCATCTCCATATAAATCTAAAAATTGTAAAATACATTCTACCAAAACCTTTCTACTAAAATAATAAAAGACTCACCAAATCAGCTTGGACGACAGTGTCCAGGATCTCCTTCTCCATACAAGGATTGCTCTGCCGTTACTACGCAATCACCAGCGAGACCAGCCTTTCTTCGGCTGGCGCTCCGGCGAGCATTCAGCCCCAAAAAAGGTGGCGCCTTTGGCGAGCTCCATCTTTTTTCCTCCATGCCTTTTTCTCTTCCTCTCCAAAATCAAACGCTTAATTTTTTAACCAAATAAGGAGAAGAAGGCGAACTCTAGCGGGAATAAAATGGAATAAAATCCTTTATTTGCACAGAGAGAAGAGGCGGTCGACGAGGGGAACAAAATGAGTAAAGAGCTCTTGTCGACATGCAGAAGAAGAAGGAAGAAAAAAGGACAAATAACTACTGCTTTGCATTGAAATGTGAAGGAGATTTTTTTATAGATTTGGTGGCAGTTTCAATTTTGACGACAGTTTTTAAGCTAAATTTCTTAAACTTCCACTGCCTTCCATAATGGATTGAACAGCATTATGTATGGGAGCAATAGGATAATTGTTATAACGACCACGACCTCTATTTGAGTTAGAAGGAAAGCACCCACGTCCTCGAGCAACAGCAAGAGCTAGCTGAGGATATTCGGATGGAAAAATCGGATTTTCCCGTGCAGTTTCCGTTGTAATATTCAGCTCTTCATTAGAAATCATCCAGATTAATTGGCTGGATCTGTGTTCGGATTGCAGTTTTGAAAGATTGATATGCAGGGGCGCACAATCCATTCAAAGTGTATAATATAACATCTTCCGGGTCTAAGGGTGTGTCGGAAGAAGCGATAGCATCACACTTGCTCTTAATATAGAATAAATAATGCATCATTGTCTTATCCTTTATCGAAATGTGGAGTTTGTTCTTCAGTCACAACAAGCAGGAACAATTCGTTGATTGGAGTCTTCGTTCAATTGTTTTCCAAAGTTTTCCAGATTTCATCATACATATCCAAATTCTGAATATAAGGTAAAATATTTGGCGAGATAACGAAATACAAAGCCACTGCGAGATTTTGATCGATGAGAATCCAGATTTGGTAATGCGGATTAGATGTAACTTCACCTATTTGATTAACAAGGTTCTTTATTGGTTTAGGTGTCAAACCATTCAGATATCTGTCAAATCCATTGGCGTTGAACAACTTGAGCACTTGAGATTTCCATAGTGAATAGTTGTCTGCATTGAGTTGAGTATTCATCACCAATTTAACATTAAGCATTAGAAACTTCAGGAGGTGAAATGATCGCTTCACTCCTCTTCAACGGAGCTTGAGATGAAACAAGGGAGGGATTGGTCGAAGAATATGCTATACTCATTTCTTCAAAAGAATGAGTCATCTGAAAATAAACTCACTGTGTCAAGGAGATGAAATTTAGAAACCACAACTTGGGATCTAATACCATGATAACTTGCTGAAGTTGTTCTCTTGTAATGAATACAAAGAAACACGAAACAGAGAGGTAGAAGAAGAAGGTATTAAGTTCACAGAAGAACCAGCCAAAGTCTATTCTATTCGCACAAACATACATTATAATTATATATATAATAACAATCAAAGATTTGACTACAGAGAAATCACAATCGAAGGGATGCTGCCTAATATAATCTTACATATATATTTTCAACAATTTCTTCTCTTGTTTTCTAAGAATAAGCATGGAAAGCTTTTCCTTCTGTTATAGTTGATTCTGTTGCTTCCTCTTCTGAATGAAGGATTCTGCATTCTAAAGCAATGGCTTTGGTTGTTTGAATATTATCACCGGTGACCATGCGGACTTGATTTAGGCATCATTTACAACTTGTGTCAGTGCACTGACAACTTCCTTGGCATGAAAAATTTTATTTACTCGGCACATACACTAAAATAACATTTTACTAAAATCACACAACAACGATAACAAGAAGCTTTTATCTCACTATGTGGGATTGGCTACTAAAATCATAGTAATGTATAAAATATTATGTACTTTGCACAAAGAATTACTTCTCACCAATCTAGAGAAAAATATTAATTACGGAAAAAAAAATATACATCTCATCATTATGCATCAAGTCAATTCCACGCCCAAGATGTTCAAGGTTTTTTGGATATGAAACAATTGTTTCATCAACTCTCTTGGATTCAGTATAGTAGGTCGTACATTACAAAAAACTCGAATGTTTCCTTTCAATTCCTGCTAAACAGAAAAAGTACAATAAAAAAATATTTGAATGACTAAAAAACATAAAATATATATAAGAAAAATATCAAAATTGTATCATGTAACATTGTAACTTCTTCTTCACATTCTCAGCTTCAACAAGTTAACTCATTTGAAACTTCAAAAACAACATAAAATCAATTATACATATGAAAAAGTTTTGTGAAAGCATCAAACCTTGAGCTTTTCATTTGAATCTTTCAACAGAGATTTTAAATTTTTTACTTGATCTTCTAAACTTTCAATATTTTCTCTCTGAGAAAAATATTTCTCCTGATAAAGATTAGTATTAAAAAATATAAGAAAATAAAATGTCAAAAGAAAATTAAAGTGCTCCAAATAAATAAAAAATAAAATCTCATACGCATAAGCTAATTTTATAACCGCGGTCATTTTCTGATTGATTATTTTAATAAATTCTTCAACATGCACTCAGGCTTGTTGCAATTCACTTTCTATTTCTTTCCTTTTTGTAAGAAGTAGAAAGTGAATTGCAACAAGTGACGGTGCATGATGAAGAATTTATTAAAATGATCAATCAGAAAATGACCGCGGTTATAAAATTGACTTACGCGTATGAGATTTTATTTGTTATTTATTTGGAGCACTTTAATTTCTTTTGTCATTTTATTTTCTTACTAATCTTTATCAAGAGAAACGTTTTTCACAAAGAGAAAAAATCGAAAGTTTAGAAGACCAAATAAAAAATTTAAATTTTATATTGAAAGATTTAAATGAAAAGCTCAAGATTTGATGTTCTAACAAAACTTTTTCATATATCTCATATGTATAACTGATTTTATGTTGTCTTTTAAATTTTAAATGAATCAACTTATTGAAACTAAGAATGTGAGGAAAAAGTTACATGATACAATTTTAGTATTTTTTTACATATATTTTATGTTTTTTAGTAATTCACATATTTTTTATTGAACTTTTTCTGTTTAACAAGAATTGGAAGGAAACATTCAAGTTTTTTATGATGTACGACCTACTATACAAAATACTGAATCCAAGAGAGCTGATGAAACAATTGTTTCATATCCAAAATATTGAATCCATTTTTTCTGTTGCGCACCATTTGAATCCAACCAGCTTGTGCAGCAAGCTAGGACAACCTCACCTGCTCCCTTCCAATGCACATGGACTTCCGAGCCTGCCTGTAAAAATAGATAAGGGATAACAATAGGCCCACGAAGGAAACTAGGAAAAGTATACAAAAATAATACAATAATATACGCTATAAAGAAAGGGATAAGCAAGAAGCACATTACTATATCAAACTAAATCAACTAATAATCTGCATACTTTATTACAAGAAAAAAATATACTTTTAATATCATGGGACCCACAAGTTAACCAATCTTAGTAAAAATCTTTGAGCACAATGATTAAAGGTTCTAATAATTAGATCGATACTCTTATGACCCTAAGATTACAATTATTGTGCCTTCTCTTAAACCCTAAACCCTATTATAACCAAAATTAGAAGGGAATTAGAAAGGTTTATTTAGAGAAATGGGGTTGATTTGGATTCAGATTTGAGAGAGAATTAGGAAGTTTTATTTAGGGAAAGTGAACTGATTTGAATTCAGATATGGGATGGAGTTAGGAAGGTTTATATAGGATTAATTATGTTGTTTTATTTTCGTTATGCGATTTTGTGTTTTGCAATAATTTTCTTTGGAGCTGTTTCTAGTGATGTCTAGGATTTGTGGAGAGTCAATCTACCGCTCGAATAGTAGATTAACATTTATCTTGGTTTGTTGTGTTGATATCAATAAAATAAGCTCATAATTTCAATCTCACTAATTTATGCTGTGTTTTCTCTTTGTTATTATTGTTTTTTGGTTGTGTAAAGATCATATTTCTATCAGTTATCATATCTTCAATATAAACAATTTTAAAGGAAAAAAACCTTAATTGTCCTTCTTTTATCTCCCTATTCATTTTCTTTTTTTCCTTTCTCTTTGTTATTCTTGTTTCCATGCATTATGTTTCACATCATTAGCAAATTTAAGCTTTTAGATGAGATTCGATTAGGAGGGTTTAATTAGGATTGAATTGGATGGAATTGACTACTTTTATGAGGAATTTTAGGAAAAGGGTTGAATATTTGAATTAAATATGAAATATAAGTTTAGTTTCAAAATAAATGGATTGGTTGAGAAATTTAAAGAGATAATAGAGAAATTTAAAAGATTAAGTGGAAACGGGAGAAAAGAGGGGATAGGGAAAGTAGAGAGAGATTGTACAAAAAGGCATATTGATGTATATTGCTTCATGGAAGATTAAAGAGAGAGAGTTCATGAAAACTACATTGAAGAGAAATTACTGAAACTAAGAAATTTAATGAAAGGTGCAAGAGGGAAGAAAATTTTAGGACCAAAATGTAGCAACTGAAAAACTATAGAAATTTAATGAAAATACTAACAAAATAATAGGAAATTACTGAAACAAAGTGCAATAGTAATTGAATTGTTGTTTTGATATTAAATTGACGAATGATAGATTGTGTAATTGTAGATTCCACTAAAATATATAAGAATTGAAAGAAAACATACCAAATAGCAAATCCTTAAACTATAAATGTTGAATCTTCAAAACGTTTGAACCATTTAATCCACAAAACAGTTTGTGCAGGTTAATTGTATAGAAACTACCATATCCAACTAAAATTAATATACCCCGTGTTCCACTCTCCATTAACTTTCAGAAACTAAAATTGGTTAATTCCATAAAAAGGTGCTTCAAAGCAATTGAAAAAGAAGCTAAACATCTAAAAATAAGAAATTCCACCAGTCGCTGACCTTTTCTTCTCACGAGTGTTCAATTATAGGGGAGCAGCAGCATGAATTGCTTTAGGCTTTGGCCTGACTTCAACTTCATTAATATTCCGAAGATAGATAGCATCTTGTTCGTGACTATAGATATTAAAAGTATAGTGTTAAACTCCATGGTGCAAATTATGAGAGATTAAATTAGAAATCATGATCATAATTTCTTAGCTTACGGTATATCTCCCTCTTCAAAAGTGTAACTAGATGCAACGGCCAACAGACGACCATCTTTGCTAAAGGATAATGCTGCTATGCTACTTGGGTACTTCGAGTACTGAAAAAAGACATAAGAACAATAGGCTGTTGTTACAACAGTTAAGATTAGTTTCTAGGAGCACTTGGGCTATAAATTACCTGATATAGCCTCTTCTTGTGGTTTCCATCCCAGACATTGACATAACCATCACAACCTCCAGTGGCAAAGGTCCCATATCTGCAAGAAAAACAAAGAAGTTAATGGACAACCAGTTCGGCCTTTGAACATTGTAGAAGTATTATTCAAAGAAGGGCAGATGAAGAGGTTACATGGGATGGAATGCAATAGCAAGATGCATAAACACCGCTTGAAATACAAATATACATACAAGGTTAAAACTGCCACCGCTTGAAATAGATTAAGAAGGTAACCATACTTCTTAGATTGGCTTGCCTCAGACAAGTCAAAGAATTCCATAGCAACTCGACCCTCCACGGAACTAAGAGCAAAACCTGAATAAGGTAGCAGGATAGAGAGCATAATACCTCAGAAGTAAGATTTTGTATGCCAGCACAAAATTTAAATGTAAAAAAGAACATAGATGGATATTAAATGCAGATTACTTCTAAATTTCTACAGGGTGGAACATCAAGAACCTAAGCTGAGTCCAACAGCTTAAACTAAGGGATAAATAAACACCCCTCAATCCAAAAGCTTAAGCTAAGGGGCAAGACTCACTATTAGCATATTAGGAATTGAATTATCAGTGGCATATCAAACACAATTTTGATTTCCCTGATCTACACATGCGAATCAATAAACAAATATAATTAAATTCTTTTCCAATGGCATAGTTCGGCAGCTTGCATGGAAGTGTTGACTTGGCTTTGTTTGGAGATTTTAAATCAAGTTGATAATATATTTATTCAGTGAAACAAATTTAAATTTCAATTGAAATTGATCTTGGGTTAATATATCTACTAGCTCAGGTTATGAAGAGTTTATAAGTAATGGTCAGCTGCATGTAATTGGGAATTTTTTGCTAGAATAAAATTTATATGCTTCAGTCCGATCTAACAAGTGTTAGTTATTCATAAAGATCCTTTGAATGTAATAAAAAAGCAACTACGTAATTACAGGAGAAATCATCTCCTTATACTTGCAAGGGGCTTAATTTTTCTTTACATAAGAAAATTCTTTCTTATCCATTTCTTTTCCAGAATTTGTTATTGTTTATTTAATGATTTGATTTTGGTCAGAAAGTCTAATTTTGTGAAAACTAATTTCCTTGCTCATTGATTTCATTTGTTCCAAAGTTTTTTGCAGAAATTATCGATATTTACAGGCATTTTAATGCCAATTATATTTAAACTCCTCTATCACTTATTTTCAAATAAAGAAAATGAGTTGTTGATGTAATTGGTAACTTTTATCGGTGAATTCTCTATAAAGCATCATAAGTATCATAATAGTTGCATTAGAAAACATAATCTTAGGTCATTAAACATTACTTAGGTTAAGGTTAAGCATCTATCTTAGGTAAAGCACATAATGTTCCTAAGCTACAAGCTGATTATGCCAAGAAATCTAATCATAGAAAGAACTTTACCTGTACCATTAGGATAGCATCGCACACATTTAGTTTGACATTTCAAGGATGACTCTCTTCGCTGTTCAGGTTGAGACATATTTCTTAAATCATAGACGTTTACATGTCTCCCTGCAGTTGCTACTACAAGGCGATGGCCAACTAAAGAAAGAGAATACACCCGTTCAGGTTGTGGGTATGTTCCAACAAGAGTGTGTTCTGGCCCATTTGCACCTCCGGGATCCCAGCATTTCAATGTTTTGTCCCAACTGCCAGTAACAACCTGACCTGATACATTAATGAATTTGTATATAAAAATGCATGATGGAAATAAAACTGTGCATAACTGGGCATTCTAAAATTCAGGCAATACTTCAACTTGACATTAACAATATACAAAGTAGAAAAAAAATAAAGCAGATGAAAAGAATAAATTTGTATCATAACATTCCCGAAAAGCCTTACTAACGTCTATCGATCCTATGTCCTTGCATGCAACAACATTGAATATCTTTATTTACGGCAATGATACCAAACATAGATGTGATCAACCTGATAAACTGAGCTGGTATGAAGCAGAGTATATGTACACATATCAATGCAAAATAAAATCTAGAGCCAGATTAGTGTGAATGTCTTCAGAAAAGAACAAAATTTGATGCCAATTTCCAATTAAATAAAAGAAATTCTTGGTCGGAATGGATGAAACAAAAAAAAGTTACATAGCCAAACATCTATACGAGGAAACAAAATTAATCCATGAACAGTTGCAAAATTGATTAAATAATTACAGTGTCACTGAAATAGGAAAATGAAAATGTTGAATGAGTGATGAGAAAACAAGAAATATTATATTGTGCATGACTTATGAAGTTTTGCATTTTGGAAAATTTTGGAAGACAAAAAGCTACGAATAGAATAACTATGAGTATTACATGGATACAAAAAGAAATGCAGCCACCAACCTGCAGCATAGGAGTATTCAACACAACGTACTGGAGCAACATGCCGTCCCAAAATATCCTCTTTGCCTGAGCTAAAGACATACCTATTTTATAAGGAAAGAATTATTAGAAAAAGGCCTTTGTTTAATTCTTCTAAGTGGTAGTGACAAAATTCAAATTTTTAAGCATCAAATTTTTTAAGAGATGCAGGAAAAAATCTGGGACAAAATCAATAGTGAAAAAATGAAAAAGAAACTGATTCGTTAGACCCACTTTTGCAAAAAAAAAAAAAACTAAATAGGATACCAATATCCTGCCCGTGAACTAATCCAAACATTAAAAATAAGAAAAAAAATCTAACGGGCACACTTACAACCCAGCTATAGATAAGAAATTAGCACTACTTGGTGAAATAGGAACACAGCAGCAAAGTTTTGAGGCTCGGTCAGCCATTTCAACAAAAACATAAACAGCATTACAACTTGAAGAAATTTCGTTTAGATAAGTCAACAAGAAACATGTTAAGAATATTAAAATGTCCTATATCATTGACACGGACAAAGAAACCTAAACCCCAAAATACAATGATATACAGATTGATAAGAGCCGGCATGCTCGACTAGAACATCCCCTGAACCCCTCTTACCTCCGGACAGTGAAATCCGCACTCGCACTGAAACCAGAGGAATCATCGTGGAAGCAGCAGTCAAGAACGGGGCCGCCGTGCATGAACTCGCCCTTGAGCACGTTCGCACTTGCATCGTAGAGACGAACACTCTGCTCAGAAAGAGAAAAACCCTAAAACCACCATCCCGAGGCATTTCGCAATCAGGCTTTGTACAAAAGCAAGAAGAAATTACCTTGTCCCAGGACGAAACGAGGAGGTGGTCACTGTGATTTGAGAAGCGGAGATTCGAGATGCCGTCGGTGGGAGGGTTAGCGAGTTCCCTCCCACTACCGGAAGGAGGAGCTCCGCTCATAGCAGCGAGCGGAGGAGAGAGATTAGTGGATTAATTTCCGGCTAGAAGCAGGACGAATTAGGGCTTTGAAAGCGTTATTCGGAGAAAAAATGGTGTGTCAGAGCTCAGAACTGTAGATGAGAGAGAAGAAGGGGGCGGAAGGAGCGTTGAAACCTGGAATTTGAATGCTTTTTTAAAGCCCGCCGGTCTCGCAGTTCTCTCGTCGCAGCCGTGGCAGAGAGCGGCGGAATTATTATTTTAGGGAGCTGTGTAAATTTTCCTATAGTTTCGTGCTTATTTGAAAAGGGAAAATTATTTTATTTTCTCACAAAAATAATAATTTATTTCTTTTATAAATAAAAGTAATTTATGCTAGTTTTATACTTGAAATTTTATATTTTTTAAGTGAATAATATTATTATTGTTTCTCAAAAATATATATTATAATTTCCTAAGAATAGTTAGCAGTAATTTCAAAAGAAAGAATTAGGGCAAAATTAGTTGTTATTTTATGAAAATTAGGTTGAATTATTATTTTTTATTTAAAAGTTTTGAATTTATTCTGCTTTCGTGATTTACAAGTAATCAATTAGAAAATGCAAATTAAGGATATTTAGGCTTCGTTGGGGATGACTTTCTTACTGCTTCTTAAAACAACTTTCTAATTCAAAAATTAAAATTTTTATACTAAAAAGCTGTTTTAAGAAGCAGTAAAAAAGCCATGCCAAAACTATTTTGCAAAGCTGATTTTTAATTAAAAAATCTCTTAAAAACCAATAAAATCAATATTAAAATTATCTCAATCAAAACCTGAATCCAAATTATTGAATGTAATTGTAATTTGGCATCAACTGATTATGATTATTTGATATAAGAGAGGCCCAAGGCTTCATTTGAGACTATTTTGTAACTGTTTTGTAAAATAATTTTTAAATAAAAAATTTCTAATTCAAAAAATATTTATATCAAAAAATTATTTTACAAAAGCAATCACGAATGAAGCCTTAAGACAACTTTCTAATTTAAAATTTTCTCAAATTAAAAACTCTTGTATTAAAAAATTACTTTACAAAGCAATTAAAAAAAAAAGTCTCAAACGAAATCTTATGCCTCATTAAGAATAGCTTTAGGCCCCTGCTTTTAATAAGGCATCTTATGTGAGATCAGAGGATCTCACTCCTCATGAATACACTAAACATACAATCAAGACCAATATCTAGCCTCTCAGTCCTTGGAAGATTGTAAACTTATCATTAATGACATTGCCATATTACATACTTATTGAAGAAATCACATTCTTACACGCTCAATTTTCTTATAGGGATCTAAATAAATCAAGCCGAACTTAAGCAAGAGTAAATTGATCTTAATTAACTCGAGCTTGAATCATAATCCTTCGAACAAGCTCACAATCAAACTTATTTATAACAAATAATAATAATCATAATTCAAATTTTTATTAAAATAAACTTTAAAAAATTAACAAAGATGAATCACCTAATATAAGAATAAAAAAGATTCAAATTTTAATAAATTTTAAAAATATTTTATAACAATTTTTCTTAAATAAATGAACCCTCGAGTTAACATGTCTAAATTGAGCCTGACTCATTAGCTCATCAAGAGAAAAAATTGTTTTGTGTGGACAATGGATACTGTGAATACCGAACGTAAGCTGTGTCCGAACCCAATAATCCCCCTTTGTTTGGAGTTCTTAAATCTCGAAGATGTCAATTTAATCTTGACAAAACCACTTTACCAATCTCCACAACTTGCACAAGAAAACATATAATTTTAATGAAGTCATGTTTTGGCAGGAGGCACATATGACCATTTGGTCAAAAAATTTTTAGATAAAGAAAGAAAAGGCCTAACTTGCAATATCTAAACTTTGGTTTTACATAACATTATGTCTAAATATTTAAAATGGTAATAACCATAGTTATTAAGAAATTATAAGTTACCTCCAAGTTATCATGCCATTGCCAAAAAAAACGAAGTTCTATCAAAGCATTCTCATAAACTAATTAATTCGACATCATATAAATAAAATTACATTTGATCAACTAAGCATAAGTCTACTCGAATGTGTTATGTCCCACCATACATGCGATCAAAAATATTGCAATGAAATTCTTGGAGAGATTTACAATGGTTGGTTTTCTTAACCGACGAAATAAATATACATGTATCTCAACTCAAAAGCTTCCTCCGAATGATTCAATATTAATTTTGAAACTATAAGATGTATACCAACAATATCATATACTTGTGAATTAAACAACGAGCTCGGTTAACTATAAAGAATCAATGAAGTGTAAGCTCCCTAAAGCAAGGTATTTAAAGAAAAATATTCATGGAGATAATAGATATATAGTGGATAATGAAATGCTTGGTTGAGAAGCAAATGAAACTACATTTGATTGCCACATTTATTATCATTATTTATAAAGAAAACTTTCATTACTTCTTAACAAGAATTAACTCAAGCACCTTACATGCATTCTTTCTTTTGTTTTATAGGGAATGCCACACCTTCTCAAAGTTTACAACCTACGCATAAACAAATATCACATATCAAATGTTTATTACCAAACGATATAAACTAACATAAGCTTTCTATTCATCTCATGAAATAATTCATCCAAAGCAAAGGTATTTATTTAAAGAAAGAGACCAAGCATATGTGAAAGCTAAATTATATAAGAAATAACATCTTAGGAAATGATTTGATAAAAGAATCAACCATTTGTCATCAGTACTCTTGAAGGGACAAACAATCTTGCTAAATCTTTCCAAACCAAGAAGAGAAGAAGAGATGGGAAAAGAGGAACGGGAAGGAAGATTAGAAGAAAAACAAAGTTCGTAAGGAGAAGAAGAAGGGGTAAAGAAGAATAAGAAGAAGGAAGAAGAGGGAGTAGGAAAAGAAAAGCAAGTGCGAGAAAAAAACTTAACTGCCCCGATCCAAGCTTCTTCCGAATCTCTAATCGAGGAAGTCGAGGAGAGACCTCTCGCGGGCTCCTTTCTTTCGATCTGGAGGAAGAAGGAAAGCTGCGATAGGTCTTCGGCGTAGGTCCAGTCCATCGTAAGAGCCGCTTGCCTAATAAGGAAGTAAGAACCTGTGATTTGATTTCGTTCTGCCGCCAAATCTCTGATGCAACTGAATAAATCAGATGGTGGATATGAGAAAGCAATGGTGAAGGTTTTAAATTTCAGCCGTTAGATCAATTTCCTGATCTACAAGAAAAAGTCAGTTAGCCTTTAACTTAAATCAATTAGACTCGTTTGGGTCAATTTGAGTCGATTCGTATTTAGTTTAGTTCAATTAAATAAAATTTTGCAAAATTAAATCCAAATCGTCACCAATCTGGCTCAAATTAAGTTCAATATGGTTCAATTGATCGAGCATGATCGTGTCCACTTAGGTTCAAATTTTGCTCAATTGATGGAGAATACGCACTTTTGAGGGCCCAAGTGCGAAAAATAAGGTCAAAAGTAGCAATTCTTTGTAGCTCTCGAGTAGACACCACTTATGCTGTGCAAACTCCGCTAATTTTTTGAGAATTGAAACATGAATAACAACAGGTGGTTCGGATTGCTCTATCAGTGGAGTTAGGAGCTGTTTGGTTGCCTGAAAAGGAAATGCAGTGTAAAGTAAATGTAGTGCATTCTGAATACTTTGTATTTGTTTGATTGTCTGCAAAATAAACGCAGGAGAATTGTTTCCCTTGTTTGGTTTGGTAGATCCAGAGTAAAATAAAAACAGTTTTTTAATAATAATTTATTCAAGCATTATCTCTAGAATTGGAATAGATATTTCAGATCATGAAGCAACATAGAAACTAAGTTTTAAGATATGCCATTAATGATATTATAATTGAAATGCTCCTTACTCAATGCACACGGCTAAACCATAAAATTGATTTTTTAAGAGTTATCATCCTCTTGAACTTCATAGAATAAGGATCGAAGCACTAAATATTCAGGTTGCACCATCAAATAAGAATAATTACTAATTAATTTGATTTAGTAAGAAAGAATGGATAAGTCCTTTAGAAAGCATTTAGCCACAACAGGTTAATAACAGAGGCATTTCTTTCACCATATTGGTAGCTCAAATGAAACTTGGCATGTGCAGAATTCACAGGAAGGAGGTTCAGAATTTGCTTTAGAAGATTTCCTTATCGACTTCTTATGCTAATCTCAAATAAACTGCTCACATAATTTAATTTAAGATTCTCTTCGGTTTCAGAAGAACCCAATTTTATCTTCACATCACTTTCATTTGGTAGGTGATAATAATAATGATTAGCAACATTAAATGTTGGTGAGATATTTAAGGCTTGGCTTAAGATAGTTTTTTTTTTTCTGTTTTTTAAAACAGTTTTTTATTAAAAAATTTTAATCCAAAAAATATATACTAGAAAATTATGTTAGAAAAAATTAAAAAATTTCTTCCAAACGAAACCAAATTCAGCAAGTAGAACAACTTAAATCTTAATTATGGCTAAAAGGAAGGGCTTGCAATAGTGCGAAGATTTTCTCACCTGGCATGTGCAACTAGTTCTCTACTATGATTTATCATAGATTAATTAGTGGATCAAAGAAGTGTTTGAAGAACACTATTGGTTTCCCTTAAAAGGAAACCTCAGCTGCATAGAATAGTCATTCATGTATGAGAGATCCATTCGACAGAATTGCTTTAGGATACAATGCAATTTGAATCAGAAGAATGTAAGTGCTGAAGTTCATCCATCCCTGTGATTTCAGTCTCTAAGATGACGAGAAGGTTGGCTTGCCTACTAAAACCATTTTTATCTTAGAATACTCAGTTTTTTCACTGAAAAACTTGATGGGTTGGCCATCTTGAGTGAGAATGGCTTCTATGTCTATGGCTGAAGCATCAAATAACTTAAGCTTCATTTGGGATGACTTTCTTACTGCTTCTTAAAGCAGCTTTCTATCACAAAAATTTTAATTTTTATGTTAAAATGCTGTTTTAAAAAGTAAAAAAAAAAAAAAAATCATCCCAAACAAAACCTTAGAAAAACTTTTCAAAGCAGAGAATTGTAACAACGGGAGCTGAATAGCTGACCTTAGACATTTTATATCGGTGCTTCTATGTTACTTTTTGAGGCATTTCATATCGGTGGTAAGCTCACACTGAATTATTTTATAAAACACTTGTAAAAATTTGCTTGGCCATATGAATCAGAAAATAATATTTGATAAGGATCTTATTGATAGCACAACTATTAATGAACATGTGCAATGTGCTGTCCTTTTTGGACTCATAAGGTAGTTAGAAGATTCAGAATGATGAACATACGAATTCAATAGATTTGGCACTGCATACCATGGAACAGATTTAATTTCTCGCTTTCTGCAGCAGCTCAAAAGGAGTACCATCTCCAAATAATTGCAACAATTCTTGAACTGCAGTAGTGATACATGAGTTTTACTTGTATTCAGCCAAAAATTGTATCCTAAGAAGTTAGAAAAGATGGCAGAATCGATTTTGCTAATATAGGTGTAGGAAGGAGTCTAATCATTTTACCCTTTCATTTGAAAATGTTAGCATTAGATTGACAATCGGTGCCATGCCCTCATGTCATATTGCCTTGAACTTTCCAAGATTATGTAGTGAGCACCCTTCTCCATAACATCATATATGACCTCACATATAAATTTTTTACCAATTGAAAATGGCACCTGGCACATATGGTTGACAAGTGCTGTTGGGAATGGAAGTAAAACATCGTGATGAAACAAACAAGTAAAAGTAAATCAAGATTTGACGTGAAAAAACCCCAAAATAAGGAAAAACCACAAAGTTACACCACACCAAAAAAATCCATTATGAAAATAGGGAGAAATAAGTAGAGATCTTTCTTCTCTTTCACTCTCTCATTGCTTATCTTCTCTGTTACACCGTTCTCATAATTCTCTTGTTATAATCCAATTAATCAATATAATCATATCTCACACAAAACTACCAAGAACTTCTATGCCTTTTTTTTATCTTACAAATTTTATTGGGTTGAGAATGCTTAGTGGCTTTCAATTATAAACTATTGACTACTTTGCTATGTTAGTTCTATGTGGAATCTAATTATGTCGATTAATTGAGTTGTGTTGTTGACTCTGACTTCAATTCCGTCAGTTAAGTCCTCAAGGAATTGGGAGAGGGGTGGGGCTCCCACAAACAACAAAAAAATTTCACTATAATATCCAATGATTCTCCTATAAATTTATTAGGAATACATATACTACTATCAGTCTCAAACACTGGAGAAATTATTATATGCGGAGTCCAAACATAGCTCATGTTTGAACTCCAATGAAATGAAGTTATATGACTTATAAACACTATGTACAACTTACATATATGTGTGTATAAGGAGAATTTATACACTCTCTATACAAGTTGTCCCCATAAGACAGATTGTGTACAAAAGTGACTTCATTTTATTAGTCTAGAAACCTCACAGAATAATTTCTCCGAGCACTGATAGGAAAATTGGTAACTGAAATAAACTAAGAGGAAATGTATCTAATACTAATACATAAATAATAAAAAAATATTTAAGATAAAAATAGAAAATGATGAATAGTTTTTAGCTCAATCATCAAGCAGCTATATTTTATGCCACCATAAACCCTTACGATCTTCTCAAACTATGCAACCAAACAGTCCTTAAACCTCTTGTTAATAACAAGTTTTGTTCCAAAGTATCAAAGTTAAACTCATTATAACTCAAAAGTTCAAAATCTATACAAAACAAGCAAACCTTTTGATATCTTTACAAAAAATAGGAAAGAAAAAAAAACATCTTATGACTTAAGAGAACCCTCCCCCCACACAGGTCTTAGCCTCCAACAATTTGCTTACCAACAACTTCCACTTCACCTCTTCCTTCCTGCTCTGATTCCTCACCTTCTCCTTGAAATGCCAGCAAAGAGGCACCTTGCAGCCCCCATGATTCTGTTCACAGAGCCGAGAGTGAAGTTTCAGGAGTTGCCACATTCTCTTGCAATGGATGAGCCGCCAAGAACTCTGCTTTTGCAACGGGCAATTACAGGGGCGGAGCCAAAAAAATTTTCATGTGGGGGCACAAATCATTAAAAAAAAAAAAAAATCCTCAACCTTTTTCATCTAGACTTGGGACCGACATTGACGGTTTAATAATTTTTTTTTTAAATCATTAGATTCTTTATAAAAAGATAAATATGATTAAACATCAATGCATGAGTGGAAGATATATCAAATAATGAATAGCCTATGCAACTATTGCATAACAAGTCATCTAAAAATTTGTGAATAAGTAAAAATTTGTGAATGGATCACGAGTGCATACAACAATAAAAAAAATTTGTTTCCCTACACACAAATGACATGAAGGGAAACATGCAAGCCTAATAGGATTTATCAAGTAAAGGAAAAACTTGTCCAAATTAATGGAGGTTTGCTGGATAATAACATCTCAGAATACAACAGTACATGCACTTTATAGCACTAACTGAAATGAGAAAAGATCAAGATATTTGTTGAGAAATGAGAACCATACCTTCTGAAATCTGAAATCTGGATCACGAGTGCCGCACTCAGAAATCTGCTGACTGCAATTGCCGTCCGCCATCCCGTCCCAACTAACAAGAAGTAGATTTAGCTGTCAAAGCTACAAGAGAAGGTTTCGACTATGGAAAATGGCCTAAAAAATCTGGCTTTGTATATTGTCTCCTCTTCTTTCTCCTCCAAATGAAAAACCAAATCAGTTTACATTCATTCATTCATTCTTCAACCTTATAAGATCTTTCTCTCTTCCGTCTTCTTCAACCTTTCTTTCTTCTTCTGCTCACATTTAAGACTCAGCTTATAAGCAAAATGCAAATCATGAAACTTTTTTAAGAAAATATATTTGAAAAATAACTTAAAAACTGCTTCATGGAAAAAAGGGAAATTTACATACATCCCACTATATATTACCCTATTTACATATCTAACACATAAAACTTTAATATTACATATATATCACCAATAGTTTCACATTTATATCAAATATGAGTTGTAGGAATAAAATATATGGGTGATCAGAATGAAATATGGGTGACATATTTGATATTAAAATAATATAAGGTGGTATGTACGTAATATTAAAGTTTTAGATGTTAGTTATATAAATAGAATAATATAAAGTGGTATGCATGTAAATCCCCCAAAAAAATCCTGACCAAGTCCAAAAATTTATTTTTCTCATAATTTATTACAAGGGTTTGAGCTATATATTATTGTGTTGTAATGTATAGTATTATTGTGTAGTAGGACAACTTTCATATTATTTTTTAAAATCAGTTTTTTAGTATGAAAATTTTTTGAATTAAATATTTTGGTACTAAAAAGTTGCTTAATAAGGTTGTCCCAAACAAAACCTTATGCTCAAACTTGATCTTAACTTTATGAGTTCAAATAGGCTTAAAAATCGATATGTTCTCATGAAAGAGAGAAAATTATTATTATTCAAGAAATTAGTATTTCAATATGATTAAAAAAATTAATGAGATAAAAGAATCATTGAAATAAGAAAGAGAAATATAACATTTAAATAATTTTAATGAATACGAATTTTATTAATTTTAATATATTTTAAAAGCATTTAATATTAACATATTTTTAATGAGTTGACTCTCAAGCTAAAAAGTCAAGTGGGACTAGTTCATGTTTGACTTACTAGCACATTGAACTCAACTCATCAAATATTTGACTTTTCAAAAAATTATATTATCCTTTTTTTTTTTAAATTTTCAATCAAATGTTAAAATTCACAAACAAATCTTATTATTTATTATTTATTTAATAATTTAATCATAACATATAGAAATAAATAAATTTAATAGTTAAAAAAAATTCATATGTTAGATTTCATCTTTTGACAATTAAAAAATTTAATTAATTATTTATTTGTTAAATTCATCTCCATATAAATCTAGCAAAACCTTTCAACTAAAAAACAAATGACTCACCAAATCAGCTTGGACGACAGAGTCATGGATCTCCTTCTCCATACAAAGATTGCTCTGCTTCATCACCTTCCATCCCTCAGAGAAAGCCTCGGAGCGTCGCAGAGCTGCCCAAGCTGGAGCAGATCCACCACATTCTCCAGATTCAGAAGCTCTTTCTCCAGCTTCTCCACGCAGAGCTTCTTCAACGACGATACTCCAAACGCGTGCGAAAGAACCAGTAGATGCATCACGTACTGCTTCATCTCCTAATCCTCATAGCTTAATTTCCATTATTAATCAGAACATGAGTGTAATTAGTATTGATCAGATGAGCTAAATGGTTCCTATGAAGTTTGTAATTACCATGAGTAGAGGAAGCGGAGGAAGACGTGGACGGCGCGGTGGGGAACGCCGCCGATGGAGATGGGTTTCTTCCGACTGCGGCTTTGGCTTTTGGATTGTCTCACCATCTGTTCTATTACTGGAGAAGCCATCCCCTGTTCATGCTTTATTTATTTGTTTTAATTGAATTGGAGAAACAAATTGAGAAAAATTATAATAATTTATAAGAAAGTTTAAAACTTTTCACCAAAGAGTGTAATTCTAAGGAAAAATTTTAATCTTGATTATGTTTTAATTGGTAAGATTTTAATTCTAGGCGGCGGAAATGAAGTGGGAGCTGAAAAAGCTTACCAGAACGCTGGCATGGGCAGGGATGATGCCGCTGCTGGTGCGGACGATGACACCAGCCTTATAACCCTCCTTGAAGAGTCGATCCCTATATCCCGAGTCGATTTCGATACTATGCAACCACCAGCGAGACCCGCCGTTCGTCTCCTGGCGCTCCGGCGAGCATTCAGCCCCAAAAAAGGTGGCGCCTTTGGCGAGCTATATATTTTTTCCTCCATGCCTTTTTCTCTTCCTCCCCAAAATCAAACGCTTAATTTTTTAACCAAATAAGAAGGAGAAGAAGGCGAAGGACTATAGCGGGAATAAAATGGAATAAAATCCTTTCTTTGCACCGAGAGAAGAGGGAGGCCTACGCGGGGAACAAAATGAGTAAAGAACTCTTATCGACACGCAGAAGAAGAAGAAGAAGAAGAAGGAAAAAAAAGGACAAATAACTACTTCTGCTTTGCGTTGAAATGTGAAGGAGATTCTTTTATAGTTTTGACGGCAGTTTCGATTTTGTGGTACAAAGCTTTTGGCGCGGGACGACAGTTTTTAAGCTAAATTTCTTAAACTGTCATTGCCTACTCTTGTCTGGAATCAGAAAAAAAAAAGCTGTTGAAGCTCTCTGGTTTTATCCTTCTTGAAGATAAGAGGAGGATTTCAACGATGAATTTTGCTGTCATCAAGGCTTAAAAGAAGGATTTTTTTGGGCTTTAGTTATCCTACTTTATGAAGAATTTTTGAGAGAGAGGCTCGCTTAATTTTATGGACTAGTGTTAATATCTCCACGTAAGCCAAAATAAAGAACATATATCCAGCAGAATTCTGACGCCAAAGTGGTATCTTCCCGCAAATCTCATGAAAACCGACCTCAATGTCTCAGGCATTAGAGTTTATTGGTGGCTTATCAGGAAAATACAAGAAAAAAAATTGCATTCTTTTAATGCTTAATGCAATTATATATCACATTTGGTGCGAAAGAAATAACAGAAGATTCAAATCTTCGGCAAAATGCTTTGTTACATTGGGATCTAACATAACAAAAGTTGTGAAATTCAAGATAGCTAAATGGAATAAGGGGAGTCTTCTGATAGAGAATCTATGCTTGTGAAGCTTGCTCGGTATTGAGTGAAGGACACAGTTACTGCTTGGATGTTTTATTGTCCCAAGTCGGGTTGGCTGATGGTATTGCAAAGACAATTTGGATTTTTTCTTTCATCAGGCTTTTCTCTCTTTTTAATGCATGAACGAGGATGTTAGCCTAACTATGTATCCTCTTGGATGGTCTTTGGGCAACCAGAGTATATGATCTAATAGACTCCCTATTTGACTACCTGAGTTCAGTGCATCTTCTCCATTTTCTTGGAGCAATTCTTGGAAGTTTTGTCTCTTGTTTTTGTTCTAATATTTTCTCTTTATGTTTTATTTCTTCTTTAATTTTAATCCATTTTCTTTCATTTTATTATGTGTTTTTTTTGTTATTTTGTACTTCATTCCTCATTAATAAAATGGCATAGTTCCAAAAATCCCCCCCCAAAAAAAAAAAAAACTGACCTCAAACCCCACTCGAGAAGGGCAAATTATTGCATCAGGTGACCGAACGGAGAGATCCGTTCGGATCATCTCTGTCTACAGTGAAGCGCAACTCACTGTAGCAGCTGCTACAGTGAGTTGCGCTTCACTGTAGACAGAGATGACCGAACGTGTTCGGTCACCTGATGCAATAATTTGCCCTCGAGAAGAGAAATTATTCGGTGCGGAATCCGGACGCAGGGCAACGTTCACTCGAAGAGACCAGCTCGTGTGAATAAAACGGAGACAAACAACTTCGTTTCGCTTCTTCTTCCTTATTCCAACTCCACAACAACTCTCGCAAGCTCCTTCCTCTACCTCAATACCTCACTCAACTCCCCTCTCAACCGAATCCATCCAAACTTCCTGCTTTTCTCTGTACCGAGCTTGCATCTTCCCAAACGAGAAAAAAAAAAAGTTAGCGACTCTTTGAAAGAACACAAGCAATATAATGAAAATGTGAAAGAGAAGATCTAAAAACAATTGGTAAATCTGCTTGTAAGGAAGAGGATGGATGGCCCAAACGGTGATGGCAAAGATTTTCGAGGAGACTAATGGATGGTGGATTGACTTTTTGTGGAGCTTGAAGTCTATAAAGGCCTTGACGTGCTGGACAGTGGAGAAGAGTGTGATTGTTTGTCAAATCCTTTATGGCAAAACAAGATTTGTTAAAAGTAATGGAACAAGGATTATCATTAACTAATTTGTTAATATATATGAGATTATGGGAAATGGATGGAACATGATATAAGTGATGCGGAGCATGTTAACAAGAGTATCCTGCGGCTCAGCTTATTAGTATTATAATTACTGTTCTGATAGTATACTAGCTCCACTACTCATTTTCTGTTTTTAGCACAACAAACCATGTGCCCACTTTTTATTTAGTTAGCTGTTTTTAGTCCTTCCTGTGAGAAGGAGATATTTAGCCATAGGAGGAGAAGGTAAAACCAGTATTTTTTTTTTTTTTAATTTGAATAGAAATACTGCTCTGCCGGCAGCTTACATAGAACATTTACTGTTCTATTGAATTTGATCTGTTTTACTTGAAGTTTCTAGTGCAGGATCCTACATCAGTATTGGTATTAGAACTAGATGGCTGAAAGTAGCAGGCGGGTGGCTCCTGAGGGAATCAACAGCCTTGAAGTTCTATGGACATAACACAATAAACTGGCACAACTCGCCGACGAGATCGCATCGGACGTTCACTGCATTCGCGATGAACTTCGCCAAGGATTGCGCGAAGTTAATGCTCTGCTAGATCGGCTGCAGGCGAATTGGCATGTCAATCCGACGTTTGTTCCGGAGACAAGGAGAGAAGCAACCGTTGAAAGACAGGCAGAGGGGGTCGCAAATACTGGAACCTTCAGATTCGGATGATGAATTAGATCGCCTGGAACAGTTGGAGATATCTGATTCGAAGGAAGAAGTGCAGAATGTGCGTCGACGGCAACCGCGGAACAATGACTGTAGCCATGGTGAATACCGGGTTAAGCTTGATATACCACTTTTTGATGGTAAACTGCATATCGAAGATTATCTTGATTGGGAGAGATCTGTCGAAAATTTCTTTGAGTACATGGAAATTGATCCAGACCGTCAGGTGAAATACGTAGCTTGCAAGCTCAAAGACGGGGCTAGTGCATGGTGGCAGCAAGTTCTTCAAACAAGAAGAAGAGAAGGTAGGAGACCGGTGCGCCAATGGAATCGAATGAAACAGTTACTGCGTGGGCATTATTTGCCTACCGATTACGAGCAAATGCTCTATATGCAGTATCAACATTGCTCCCAAGGTCAGCGATCTGTCAATGTATACACCGAAGAATTCTATCGGCTGAGCGCCCGGAATAATCTAAACGAAAATACCAATCAATTGGTTGCCCGATATATAGGGGGTTTAAAGGAAGTGATTCAAGATAAGCTTGAATTAAATTCGGTGTGGTCTCTATCTCAAGCTGTTAATTACGCTTTGAAAGTTGAGCTTCAATTACAGCGACATGGTCTACCAAATGCTTACCGAAGAACTACTGAATCACCGATAGATGGAGCAAGGCAATCCCTCTCTCAGACAAGCCACAATTTGAAACAAACAGCTGCCAATCCAGTGGGTAGCAGTACAAATAGTGCAATTGTTAAAAACAGTGATCAAAGAGTAGTACAGAAGTTTCGACCACCACAAGCTAAAGAGAATCCATATGCTAAACCCTCAAATATTAAGTGTTTTCGCTGTTTTCAACAAGGGCATAAATCCAATGATTGCTCGTCGAGACCTCAATTGCAATTAGTTGATGCAGAGGCGGAGGATGGGGAAGCTAGAAGTGATACAGAACAGGATAATGATTATGAAGATGTAGCAGGGGATAGTGGAGAACCTCTCATTAGTGTGTTGGAGAAACTATTACTAGCACCGAAACAGCCATGCCCATCACAACGCAATGCATTATTTAGAACCAAATGCACAATTGGCGGCAAGATCTGTGATTTGTTGATAGACAGCGGGTGCACGAAGAATGTAATATCGAGGGCGGTTGTGCAAGCTTTACAACTTAAAACAACAAAGAATCCTAACCCATACAAGATTAGTTGGGTTAAAAAGGGGGTCGAGTTGTCTGTGACCGAATTATGCAAGGTATCATTTTCAATCGGTAAGCACTATGTTAGCGAAGTACTGTGTGATGTACTCGAGATGGATGTGTGCCACATCATTTTGGGAAGGCCGTGGTAATACGATGTGGGAGCAAATTATGATGGCCGAGCCATCACGTATGCATTCGAGTGGAAGGGACGTCGTCTGCGGTTATTACCAGCTGTTGCTGGACAGGAAGGTAAGGCTTCAAGTGGAAAAACTGCATTGCATTCTGTCTCTATGTCAGCTATGATGAATGCTTGGAAGGAAACTTCTAGTATTTTTGCATTAATTGTGAAGGAAGTTGCTGCAACCATTTTGAAAGCCAATCCATCTGCGGAATTACAAAATCTGTTAGAAGAATTTGCTGATGTTTGTTCTGAATGACAGCCTATGGAGTTACCACCATTGAGAACAATCCAGCATAAAATTGATCTAATGCCCGGTGCTTCACTACCGAATTTTCCGCACTACAAAATCAGCCCAAATGAAAACAAAATCTTACAGAAGATCGTGGATGAACTCTTAGACAACCAGTTGATACAACATAGTTTGAGCCCTTACGCTGTGCCAGTATTGTTGGTGCCAAAGAAGGACGGAAATTGGAGGATGTGTATGGACAACTGAGCAATTAATAAAATCACTGTCAAGTTCTATTTTCCTATGCCTCGAATGGAAGAGATGGTAGAACGATTGGCGGGATCGACAGTTTTCTCTAAACTTGACCTTCGCAGTGGGTATCATCAAATACGAATCAATCCCGGAGACGAGTGGAAGACAGCTTTCAAAACACGGGAAGTATTATACGAATGGAAGGTGATGCCGTTCGGCCTGTGCAATGCTCCGACTACCTTTATGAGGATGATGAACGAGGTGCTTAAACTTTTTTTAAATCGTTGTTGCGTCGCATACTTTGATGATATATTGGTATTTAGTAGCAGTTTTACTGATCATTTAAAACATCTGAGAGATATAATGGAGACATTAAGAAAGAACAGGCTATACTTAAATGCTACTAAATGTGAATTTTCATCCTCTGAAGTATCTTTCTTGGGCTTCAAAATTTTGGGTGATGGCATTAGTGCCGACCCAACCAAAATCAAAGCTATTCGAGATTGGCCAACACCGCAATCATTCACGGATATTCGTAGTTTTCATGGTTTAGCATATTTTTATCAGAGATTTATTAAGGGCTTCAGTATTTTAATGGCTCCTTTAACTGATGTGCTAAAGCTAAAAAAATTTGTATGGGGTGAAGAACAGCAAGGGAGCTTTGAAAACATTAAAGAGGCGTTAACTACAACGCCTGTGCTAGCATTGCCAAATTTTGAGAAGCCATTCATGGTAGAAACTGATGCTTCCACGGTGGGAATCGGAGCAGTGTTGTCACAAGAAGATAGCCCCATAGAATTTTCAGCGAGAAGTTAAGCCTCCCAAGACAGCGGTGGACTGTTTATGAGCAAGAATTGTATGCTGTAGTGCGAGCATTACGACAGTGGGAACACTATCTACTTCAGCAAGACTTTGTTTTGTGTAGTGATCACAAGGCACTGCAGTATATCAACACACACAAAAATATAAACAGGATGCATGCTAGATGGATTCTTTTTCTACAAAAGTTCACTTTTGTTTTGAAACACAAAAGTGGAAAACAAAATCGGGTGGCAGATGCATTGAGCAGAAGGTCAGCGCTAATCACTTAGTTACAGACATATTTCCTTGGGCTGGAAGGACTGACCGAACTCTACCAACAGGATCCGAATTTCAGCGAAGCTTGGTTAAAGTGTAAAAATAGAGAATCATTAGAAGATTACTCTATACAACATGAATTCTTGTTTAAAGGGAATTTATTATGTATTCCCAAATCTTCTTGGAGGCAGCATATAATAAAAGAAGTTCACTGTGGGGGATTGGCTGCTCATGCAGGAAGAGACAATACCATAGCTCAAGTAAAGGCCAAATTCTTTTGGCCACATTTGCGAAGAGATGTAGCCAAATTTGTGGAACGTTGCTCGGTGTGTCAGCAATACAAAGGGTGCGGGCAGAACACAGGATTATATATGCCACTACCAGTACCGGAAACAATTTGGGAAGATCTCAGTCTAGATTTTGTGCTGGGATTGCCGCGCACTCGGAGAGGAAACGACTCGATTATGGTGGTCGTTGACAGATTTTTGAAGATGTCGCATTTTATAGCTTGTAAGAAGACTTTTGATGCATTAAACATAGCTAAATTGTTTTTTCGTGAAATAGTTCGATTACATGGCATACCCCGCTCTCTAACCTCTGACCGTGACGTCAAGTTTATTAGCCATTTTTGGCGCGAACTATGGAAGCGAATGAACACACAATTGCAGCTTAGCTCGTCTTATCACCCTCAGACGGACGGGCAAACATAAGTGGTGAGCAGAACACTTGGCAACCTGTTACGCTGTTTGGTGCAGGAAAATCCGAAGCTGTGGGATGAAGTGCTCGGGCAATGTGAATTCGCTTTCAACTCGATGACGAATCGATCGACGGGTAGGTCACCTTTTAGTATTATTTATACTAAAGCTCCAAATTCGGTTATTGATCTTGCAGCTATACAATGCACAAGTCAAGCAGCAGCATCATTAGCCGAGCAATTTTCAGAAATGTTGGCTAAAGTCAGAAATAAGCTGCTCGATTCAAATCAAGCGTACAAGCAACAAGCAGACCGAAGTAGAAGGGAGAAGATTTTCAATCCAGGTGATCTGGTGTTAGTCCGGTTAAGGAAGGAACGGTTACCTCCTAGAGATCACTCCAAACTCACTCACCGCAAATTTGGTTCGTTCACAGTCATGCAACGTATAAACAATAACGCTTATGTTATTGATCTACCGCCTGAATTTCAGACATCAAACACTTTCAATGTGACTGATATCTATTCATATACACCACCAAATGATAGCGATGTTCCAATGCTTTTAGGAGAAAGCATGCTTTTTTGCGGCACGGGCAAATGATGCGGAGCATGTTAACAAGAGTATCCTGCGGCTCGGCTTATTAGTATTATAATTACTGTTCTAATAGTATACTAGCTTCACTACTCATTTTCTATTTTCGGCACAACAAATCATGTGCCCACTTTTTATTTAGTTAGCTATTTTTAGTCCTTCCTGTGAGAAGGAGATATTTAGCCATAGGAGGAGAAGGTAAAACCATTTTTTTTTTTTTTTTTGAATAGAAATACTGCTCTGCCGGCAGCTTACATAGAACATTTACTGTTCTAATGAATTTGATCTGTTTTACTTGAAGTTTCTAGTGCAGAATCCTACATCAATAAGGGTTTGAGATGGAGCTTATGGTGGGGAGTAGGTACATTTCCAAAATGTGTGATTGGTAACAAGTCGCCATTGCCGATTTGCACCTGCTGATTTCCTGTATATGGTTGAGGTTGGTGAATCAAGTTTATGTCAGAAATGAGATGATAGGTTGAACCTGAGTCCAGAACCCAATCAGAATTATGGGTGGAAGAACTCGCAACAAATGCCGATACATTATGTGGCTGATATTAAAGATTACCTCTATGCCAACATTTAAACACAAAATGTCCCGGAATATGCACAAACATTAAGCATTAGAAACTTCAGCTGAGGTGAAATGATTGCTTCACTCCTCTTCAGCGGAGCTTGAGATAAAACAAGGGAGGGATTGGTCGAAGAATATGCTATACTCATTTCTTCAATAGAATGAGTCATCTGAAAATAAACTCAGTGTCAAGGAGATGAAGTTCAGAAACCACAACTTGGGCTCTAATACCATGATAACTTGCTGAAGTTGTTCTCCTGAAATGAATACAAAGAAACACGAAACAGAGAGGTAGAAGCAGAAGGTATTAAGTTCACAGAAGAACCAGCCAAAGTCTATTCTATTCGCACAAACATACATTATAATTATATATATAATAACAATCAAAGATTTGACTACAGAGAAATCACAATCGAAGGGATGCTGCCTAATATAATCTTACATATATATTTTCAACAATTTCTTCTCTTGTTTTCTAAGAATAAGCATGGAAAGCTTTTCCTTCTGTTATAGTTGATTCTGTTGCTTCCTCTTCTGAATGAAGGATTCTGCATTCTAAAGCAATGGCTTTGGTTGTTTGAATATTATCACCGGTGACCATGCGGACCTGATTTAGGCATCATTTACAACTTGTGTCAGTGCAACCTTCATTGGTATGAAAATTTTTATTTACTTGGCACATACACTAAAACAACATTTTACTAAAATCATACAACAAGAAGAAGAAGCTTTTATCTCACTATATGGGGTCGGCTACTAAAATCATAGTAGCATATAAAATATTATGTACTTTGTAGAATGAATTACTTCTCACCAATCTAGAGAAAAACATTAATTACGGAAAAAAAAGATACATCTCACCATTATGCATCAAGTCAATTCCACGTCCAAGATGTTCAAGGTTTTTTGGATATGAAACAATTATTTCATCAGCTCCCTTGGATTCAGTATTTTGTATAGTAGGTCGTACTCTACAAAAAACTCAAATGTTTCCTTTCAATAGAAAAATATTTGAATTATTAAAAAATATAGAATATATGTAAGAAAATTAAATGAATTATATATATATAGTGGCATGCATGGTAAATATAAATAAATTATAAGGAAAAGTAGGAGTACTTCATCAAACAGTTCATATTGATTACTTTGATTATAGAACTTTTGTCAAGCAATTAAATTTCTTAATGATGTCAAAATTAAATGATATTGTGCTCGTTGGATTTGACTCGTGGAGCCCCTCGATTCGACTATAAACATGTCATAGTTGAAGATTATTTGATTACTCAATTAATGCTCTGAAGTTTTCAAATATGTTTTAGCCTTCGATTTAAGCCCATTTGGACTTGAATTGGACTGATTTTGATTTCATTGGGTTCTTCATGTCAAGATGTTCAATTTGACTGTAAGTTTGTTAAGATCAGAATTCGAATGGTCCCAAATTTAATTTTAAAAGTTTATAATTCAAATATGTCTCAAGATTACTGCTTGATCAAGATAATTTTTTGTAGCGTATCAAAAACTTTAAAGTTTATGGATATACTTTTGAGATGAGTGCATCATAGCAAAATAAATCTGGAGCTTCAAATGTCATCCTAATTAATATGTTATCAAAACATCTTGATAGAAATGTTTTTTTCATGAATTTTAAACTATTTGCATTGGTGGAGAGTAATTTGTTTGTGTAGTTTTCAATGATATATATATATTAGTACAATCTAGCACACATGCACTAACAATAAAAAAAGAGAATATTTGAGAAAAATGTGTAGAAATAAGCAAGAAAATTATTTTAAAAAATAAAGATATAAGCATAATGTATAAATTGCAAGTATTTATGTGGAATAGTTTATGCACTATCATCTCTATATGGCTACACCAAAAACTTCTTGTTATATCAATCATCATATATATCATGAAATATAACAAATTTTGAGAAAAATTAGCTAATTTTGGAAGAGGAAGTTGTAGCCTCGAAATGGAATGAAAACTTCTCTCACCTTGGACTGAATTATCCCAATTGAGACAATCAACCCTTTTTTGAAAGTAAGATCGAAGCCCGTCTATAGGGATTGTAAAACTTGGGTGTCACTTATAACTCATCCTATGAATGATACTTTGATAACATTGATAGAAAATCATTGGAGTTTATAAGGGAGATGTGTATCAATAATTCTTTATATCAAAAAATACTAGAGTATGCGAAAGCGGGTTTATGCACCACTTATATAGGATAACGAATAATATCTATTAAGAGTAGGAATTGCAGCTTACAAAGAGAGAAATAAAAGGTTTAAGGTTGAGTGTTTTTCCTCATCAATGAGGGATATTTATAATTGAAAAAAAGAAAATGACTTACAAAATAGTTTCTTCTCTTTTTTTTTTTTTTTTAATTTTTAGGAAATTTTTTATGTTTTTTTTATTGTTATTTAAAGATTTTTTTTTTAACTTTCATTTTAAAATATTTGTAAGAAAATTATTCAATTCACTCCAAAAGGGAGATCTAATAAAATGGCTTATTATTAAGGGAATCAACAGAGGCCATCAAATGAAATGTTTTGGGGATTTAGCAAAATTTTATCAAACGTACATGTTAAAGTTAGAAATATATCATCATTCTCTCATGAATGGGGGATGAAACTTGGAGCTAAATTTATAGCTGAAATTGGACAAAGCTTGAAGATTTGGCGGAATAATCCGTCGCAAAACTAGCTAAATCTGTCTCAAATTTAGGATGAAGTCCGTATATTAATCCAAAGAAAAATACTAGTAAGAAAGAAAACAAAATGCCTACAAAGTTATAAAATCTTTAATCAGTTCAGACAAATTTATACTGTTTAGGCAGTGAAGAAGAATTGCTCACCAACCAAAACACAGGTAATGAAACGAGGGTAATATAAATAAAATAAAATAAATAAATAAAACATCGCAGGTAAAAACAATCACCACTTCTTTTTTTTTTTGGGAAAAGTAAGGGCTTGGCCCGTATATTAATTAAAATTGAGGAAAAAAGGAAGCCGAAACCTCAAATTATAAGGCGGCTCCAATGAGCATAACATCAAAGATAACAATCAAAACTATACCAATGGCAAAAGCACAAAGAGCTAGCAGGAAGTAAAACAAAACCTTCATACTAATAAAGGTAACTAGATAGAAAAAAATAAAGTACATGTACATGAAGATAAACCGATCTGAAGAAGAGTGTCCGCCCAGTGATCTCCAAATGCCCGCAGAAGTCACCAAAAAACCTGTCAAAATTTGAAAGCAACAAGGCAGAAAAATAGAATAGGCAATAACAGAGAAGTGCCAGCAAAAGCCAGGACTCAGGTATAAACAATCAAATACTAAATTAAAGATATTAAGAAGGAAATGAAAAAATATTTGAAAAATTGCCTAAAGTAAATGAGCGAATATTTATGAAAATCACACTAAGAAGGAAACACAAAGCAGTAATAACAAATATTTTTCCCAAAAATCAAATAATTACATAGGTTGCTTGAAGCAAATTTTAACACATGATAATTTTATGCATATGAGCGAACATTTTGATTGTCATCATAATCATTAGCCTCATCCGAGTTACTGAGGAATGATTTTATGAATCCTCATCCCATGTACTGAGTTCATCATGAGAAATACTTACAATTAATTTTGACTCTGCATACCCTGTACTTGCTTCATTTACTGAATCCTTTTTTTCATACCTCAATTCCAAAAAACTGGTTACATTTAGACCAGCACCATTTTGTAGCTTCCCAATAATGTCTCCATTGTTAAAAAAAATGACCCAACAAATAACATTAAGTGAATAAGCCAAATATTGCATACAATAAATCATAACATATATGATACCAATCATAATATTTTAAAAGGAATCCTTCTTCATATATGACCTTTCCTTATCATAAGTTGGTGCTTGATCATTGCTCAACTTAAAATGTCGTGCTAGAGGTGTAAAAACTGATTTAGAAGCTTTCAAATCAAACCTTTCAATAATCTTCTTGATGCATATTCCTTATAAGAACAAGGCTTTTTTTTTCTAACTAGATGAACTCCACTACAAGAATTTTCTTGGCATACCGATATATTTTTTAGAACTCTATTTAAGGAAAAGCCTTCCATATGGTGATTTCTTTTGAAACAAAAATTGCATGTGATATATCATCAATTGAGAGTAAAAGATAAATAGTGTCACTAATCTTTTTAGATTGCATATACACATAAGAATCATAATTGTAATGAGTGAAACCGATATCAAGCGTGCTTGAGATGGTTTGTTGTGTCCAATTTTTAATACTTCGTTTCCATTCTATTTTTGGATGGTTAGAGAAAATTTTGACTTCACAAACTTTAGGGCATTCCTGATCCCAGATAAACTATCTATGTGGAATGTTTGCTTGATTCATGCGAGGCTCCAATAAACTTTAGGAAGTTTAGCTTGGACAATCCATTGGTAAGTCAACACACTACCTATGATATTGATTAAATTAATCTGAATAAATAGTAAGCCATATGCAACATTTTATCCATCTTCATATCAAATGGCACAAACCCCAGCATAAAAATGCATGGCAAGTTGCTGATAAAATAATTGCTCATTATCCCACTGAAATAACCCCTATATCCCTTTGAAAGAAAATAATAAGCATAAAGAAAAGGTGGACGTAAGGAAAATCAAAGCTTAATCAGGGACAAGGTTTATAACCATGAGTGTTGACATTCAATTCAAGATTTTCTATGAGAAATAAAATAGAAAAATACTAAGCACAATTCAAAAACAGAAGAAAGACGTGATAAATGCAAAAGCAAAAAATAAAGACCACTGCATCAGTGATGGAAGGAAATTGCAATATTTGGAATAGTTAAAAACTGAAATGGATATAATAATTGATATTTAAGATCACAATTTAGTACCTTCACATCAGGATGCCAGTGATCCATTGTTGTCAGAGCACATGGCATGATCCATTCTGATGACGTCGATGGCTTGTAGGTGCTTTCTATGCAACGTATGCAGATGTAAAATGTCGGGTTTCCCAAAAGGTTAAGATGATGCAACGACTTTTTAGTTTCGTTACCTTCGAAGCTAACTCTCGATGCAGAATATAATAGTGATCATATATGGATTAAAATTGAGGAAAAAAGGAGGCGGAAACCTCCAATTACAAGGCGGCTCCAATGGCATAACATCAAAGATAACAACCAAAACTATACCAATGGCAAAAGCACAAAGAGCTAGCAGGAAGTAAAACAAAACCTTCCTACAAACAAAGGTAACTAGATAGAAAAAAAACAAAGTACAGCTACATGAAGATAAACCGATCTGAAGAAGAGTGTCCGTCCAGTGATCTCCAAATGCCCGCAGAAGTCACCAAAAAAACTGTCAAAATTTGAAAGCAACAAGGCAGAAAAATAGAATAGGCAATGGCAGAGAAGTGCCAGCAAAAGCCAGGACTCAGGTATAAACAATCAAATACTAAATTAAAGATATTAAGAAGGAAATGAAAAAAATATTTGAAAAATTGCCTAAATTTGATCAAGTCACAATCACACATGCAAAAATTAATCACAAAATATAAATATGAAAAGAACAAGAATAAAAGTTACCAAACAAGAAACAGGTCAAGCTTTGCACAATGAATAGAGACTTAGGTCGAAAATGAGAAGAATAAATGTGTAATTCCAAACTTAGGAAGAGGACATCAGAGACTCAAATATATCTCATAACTCAATCTTGATAAATTTATCGATTAGACTTTATGTTTTATATTACAAACTTGTTGAATATCAAATTAACTTTACTTTTTGTATTAATATATCTTCCTATAGAAATATCCTTTGCACAGCTTTCATTTAATAAATTTTCAAAATAATGTTTCCTTCATTCCATACTATTTTTATATTTAAACAAAACAAAACATGTGTCTTTACTCTTAATACACCTAGATTGATCAAAATCTATTAATATGCTTACATTCGACCTAGCTACTGAATAAATCTCTTTTTCTTCTATGTTAATTAGAGCCCAAACTATGATATAATCATTAAAAAATACATTAATTTTGTTTATTATCCTCTTATAAACTCATTTGAATTCATTAAGTTTATAATAAGCTACAATAACATTTGAGTTATGCCATTAATACGAAGAAGCTTCTTTTTTTAAATTTTTTTTTTAATCAATCATTTTCTCGTGCAATAAATCTCGATCAACTATCAATTCCAGTTTGCTTCATTTAACAACAAACTTCTAGATATTATTAACTTACAACCAAATAAGTACCACCTTCTCATCCGAGAACCTTTATCATTTTTCCCACTTTCCTATACTTCTGAAGTGCTACCTTTATCACTTAACACAAAAATATAGTGAATAAAAGTAATTATGTTACAAATGGCTAGTTTGCAAAGTTTTTATTAAGTTCATTATGATCCTGTTTAGGGTTTAAAAACAATAAAATAGAAGAAAAGATCTAGGTATAACTGTTAGGTTGCGTGCATTGATATTAGAGGCTTGATCAAATTTAGAAACATACAATCTTCTATCAAAAAGCAATGCAAGAAAGATCAGCATTTTGACAGGTTTTTTGGTGACTTCTGCGGGCATTTGGTGATCACTGGACGGACACTCTTCTTCAGATCGGTTTATCTTCATGTACCTGTACTTTGTTTTTTTTTCTATCTAGTTACCTTTGTTAGTAGGAAGGTTTTGTTTTACTTCCTGCTAGCTCTTTGTGCTTTTGCCATTGGTATAGTTTTGGTTGTTATCTTTGATGTTATGCCATTGAAGCCGCCTTGTAATTGGAGGTTTCCGCCTCCTTTTTTCTTCAATTTTAATTCATATATGATCACTATTATATTCTGCATCGGGAGTTAGCTCCGAAGGTAACGAAACTAAAAAGTCTTTACATCATCTTAGCCTTTTGGGAAACCCGGCATTTTACATATGCATACGTTGCATAGAAAGCACCTACAAGCCATCGACATCATCAGAAAGGATCATGCAATGTGCTCTGACAACAATGGATCACTGGCATCCTGATGTGAAGGTACTAAATTGTGATCTTAAATACCAATTATTATATCCATTTCAATTTTTAACTATTCCAAATATTGCAATTTCCTTCCATCACGGATGCAGTGGTCTTAATTTTTTGCTTTTGCATTTATCACGTCTTTCTTCTGTTTTTGAATTTTGGTTAGTATTTTTCTATTTTATTTCTCATAGAAAATCTTGAATTGAATGTCAACACTCATGGTTATAAACCTTGTCCTTGATTAAGCTTTGATTTTCCTTACGTCCACCTTTTCTTTATGCTTATTATTTTTTTCCAAAGGGATATAGGGGTTATTTCAGTGGGATAATGAGCAATTATTTGATCAGCAACTTGCCATGCATTTTTATGCTGGGGTTTGTGCCATTTTATATGAAGATGGATAAAATGTTGCATATGGCTTACTATTTATTCAGATTAATTTAATCAATATCATAGGCAGTGTGTTGACTTACCAATGGAAGGTCCAAGCTAAACTTCCTAAAGTTCATTGGAGCCTCGCATGAATCAAGCAAACATTCCACATAGATAGTTTATCTGGGATCATGAATGTCCTAAAGTTTGTGAAGTCAAAATTTTCTCTAACCATCCAAAAATAGAATGGAAACAAAGTATTAAAAATTGGACACAACAAACCATCTCAAGCACGCTTAATATCGGTTTCATTCATTATAATTATGATTCTTATGTGTATATGAAATCTGAAAATATTAGTGGCACTATTTATCTTTTACTCTCAATTGATGATATATCACTTGCAATTTTTGTTTCAAAAGAAATCAACATATGGAAGGCTTTTCTTTAAATGGAGTTCTAAAAAATATATCGGTATGCCAAGAAAATTCTTGTAGTGGAGTTCATCCAGTTAGAAAAAAAAAGCATTGTTCTTATAAGGAATATGCATCAAGAAGATTATTGAAAGGTTTGATATGAATGCTTCTAAATCAGTTTTTACACCTCTTGCACGACATTTTAAGTTGAGCAATTATCAAGCACCAACTTATGATAAGGAAAGGTCATATATGAAGAAGGATTCCTTTTAAAATATTATGATTGATATCATATATGTTATGAATTATTGTATGCAATATTTGGCTTATTCACTTAGTGTTATTTGTTGGATCATTTTTTTTTATCAATTGAGTCATTATTGGGAAGCTACAAAATGGTGCTGGTCTAAATGTAACCAGTTCTTTGGAATTAAGGTATGAAAGAAAGGATTCAGTAAATGAAGCAAGTACAGGATACGCAGAGTCAAAATTGATTGTAAGTATTCCTCATGATTAACTCAGTAATTGGGATGAGGATTCATAAAGCCATTCCTCAGTAACTCGGATGAGGTTAATGATTATGATGACAATCAAAATGTTCGCTCATATGCATAAAATTATCATGTGTTAAAATTTGCTTCAAGCAACCTATGTCATTATTTGGTTTTTGGAAAAAATATTTGTTATTACTGCTTTGCGTTTCCTTGTTAGTGTGATTTTCATAAATATTCGCTCATTTGTCATCTGAATAAATTATAGATGGTTTTGTTGAAAGAGATGATTTTGTTAAATTATAGATCAGCAACTTGCCAAATTACACGATAATCATTTTGGATCAAAAAATTAATTAATGCAAAACTGGTGAAGCACAAAGTGGTTTGTGTTATATGGAAGTCGATAATGCTAAGGTAGCATGATCAACATGGGGCAGCCAATGGCAGGCAAAAGCAGCTGCGAGCTTGGATGCTTCTTGGAAAAAGAACAATTCGTAGGCATCTCAATATAGATGTTGTATAAAAAATAGCAACATTTGTAAGACATATACATCACCAATCCCTCCAAACTTTTACAAACCTCAGGTTATATCCTCATGTTCGGATTATATTATTAAATGAGCATAAAATTGCATCAACAACAAGCAATATGCTTGGCAATCTTAAGGGAATGATAAGCACAAATTTAGATTATGAAGAAGAAGAAGAAGAGGAAGAAGAAGAAGAAGAAGAGAAAGAGGAGGAAGAAGAAGAAGGAAAGGAAGAAGAATAAGAAGAAGAAGAAGATGAAGAAGAAGAGAAAGAGGAAGAGGAAGAAGGAAATGAATAAGAAGAAGAAGAAGAAGATAAAGAGGAGGAAGTGGAAGGAAGAAGAGGTATACCTGTTGCTGAGGGAGTCGGCTCGGTGGGCTTGAAAGGGAGGCAAGATCGGTGTCGACGGGATTAGGGCTTCGGGTCGAACAAGGGAGATGGACCGAGAGTGGGGAGACGAACTCCTGGAGCTAGGAGACCGAGAAGGGGCGGGGTGTTCGCTCTTCGTGTGCGAAAATGTGGGTGAGAGAGGGAGGGTAGTCGAATGGGGAGGTTCTCAGTGGGCATTCGAATGTATCCCGTTAGAAAACTTTGTGAGGCCTCTTGGACAGCCCACGCTGCTTCAGTTTCAATGCGGGGGGACTAGGGTTCAATGCGGCTCAACTATACTAATTTAATGAAATTAAACCCAAATCCAACATTAATTGAAATCAAATTGGATCTGACGGGGTTGATATATGTTGATCAAAATTGATCGAGCGTAGTCAAGTCAAATTCGACTAGACCCTTAGATGGCTTGGCCACAAAAAACGGTAAAATTAGATGGCTTCGCCTTAGATGGCTTGACCACATAAAACGGTAAAATTAGAACAAAATAAAATAGCTAATAGACATTCAGCATTACCAAATACAATCATTATGGAGAATAACAATTTTTTTATCTCACTTTAAGCAAGACATTCAAATCTCAAATGTCCATTTTTTCCTTCTCGTTCTACATCAACTATGGAAATATACTACTGCAGTTTTCTCTTGTTCTCTGGTTTTTGTTTTCATTACTGCTTTTAAACCATTTGTTTTCAGTCGCTCAACTTCTTCAAGCACAGGTATCAAACTTTGTTCATGGTATCAGAGACATTAAATAAATTTGAATCTAACACATCACATATAAAATTCATATTTAAACTAAAATCTTGTCCCATTTCTTTCTCTACATATGTGATATATAATACAACATATATATAAGCATGAGAAGTTGAATTATTGTGCAAATCATCAATGAACTCAAAAAACAGAAATGTTTGATTTAAATAGAAAAGGTGGCAGTTGCATGTATAATTTTGCATAGAATAATAAGCATACAATCACTTTAAAAAAAGCAACTTCTCAGTCACTCATTCACCCATCCTTCAATAAAGGAACGATTAAATTGAATGCCCAAAATCCTTCAACTTCTGGCATTCTTTATCTCAAAAAATCTTATCTCAATGATATTTGATATTATAAAAAATCATTCATCTATAACACATTGTTTTAGGTACCCAAGACCTCAATAATATAACTATTTAAAAAAGCATTTTATTTAATACACTTATTAAGTTGTTTGTGTATTTTAATTCATGTATTAAAGACTTGTATACAAGTGTGTAACCCCAACTTATGCTCAAATAAATGCAAAAATGCATACAAAGACACAAAAGATGCATATTGCTAAACATGGTAATATTTACATTTAAAATATATTCTATCATAGATAACAAATCAAAAGTCTAAGCCAACCCCAAGTTTAATGATTATGTACAATATTAAAAAATCTATAGAGATAAGGTTGGTTTAGATCTTAGAATACTGCTAAATTAGAGTTGTCCAACTCCAAACAGTGAAGCAGCATATGACATTGAGAGAAATACTTGTAAATTTTAATGAGCATTGCCTGATTATTGAATTTTTAATAAATATTTCGGATTGTCTGACAAATCATCGAAGTCTTCCTAATGCTTTAGGGCATACTTCAGATGTGTCGGACGAGTGTATTTATTGTTTGTGATTTATTCCTTTATTTTCCGGAAATGTTTACTATTATTATGTTTATTTTCAAATTTTGAGAGAAGGTCTGAAAGGATACATCACGGGAATGCTTAGCTATAATGCGAAGGTAATCATTCTCGTCCAAACTTTATGAAGGTTATGTTGGCCTCTAGCGTATTACAAAAGTTTATAGAACTTGAAATTCGTAATTTGTTATTAAAGTTCAGCTTTATTAATCTCCCTTCTTCAATTATCTTTGAGGGGGTAACTCAATGTTACAAAAATATTTGAGAGGATTTACAAACATATCAAACAATTCTTATATATTTACATATTTAGATATGTATTCGTATAATATTTTAATACCTTTATCACATCCAAACACATACATAAAAAGATGAATTTCGTCTTAGAAAAATGAATGTTAGTGATATTTATTATTTGATTGAAATTTTGATTATAAGTAAATAATAAAATTTAGGTGTTAAATATATATATAAATTATGTAATTTGTGTAAGCCTCTTATTATTTATTTAAAATTTATATGTTAAATATGCAAATATATAATTTTTATGTATTTACATATCAAATACCCAAAAAATATTACTAATCTTTTATTTACTCAGTGCTGAATTTTATTACCAAACCTTTCATTTAAGAAGAATGAAGATTGCTTAGGTTTCATGTTAGGAACTTGGTGGAATTTAATGTCAACAATGATAAGATCTTCATTTGATTTCCATTGATGCTTTATAATATTGGAAGAACTGATTTTAATAGCTTAAAACATATCTTCTCTATTTTCTTCTTAAGATTGATGCACAAAAAAAATAATGGATAAATCCAATCATTAAAATGTTCTTTTAAGATTTAATTCTTCTTTTCATTTGTATTGTGTAAATGGTTTGCACCTCTTAAAAAATTTTCAGCATTCACTAAAAATTTATATCCTCACATATAGTTAAAGTGAATTGATTTATATATGAGCCAATGAAGGCTCCATTGGTTGTAGGCTCGTAGTATAAGCTTATCAAGATCTTAAGTTCAAGCTTCAGTTGCTCTAATTCTTCTTTGTTAAGCAATATAGATATTAAATTATTTCAGCAATCTTTTCAATTGTTTTGGTTTTTTCTGAAAATTATTCAGCATAAAAGGAGGATGTTGGCTGCAACATGCAAAGTAAAAGGTAGTTTGAAAGGTTAAATGAGGTTAATGTTTGTGGATGTGGGAAAGACAACACATGATTGAGCCATCATTTGCTTTTGAAAACATCTTTGTAGAAATTTTATTAAATTTAATTTTGTTTTAAGTTGATAAGTATAGTGGATTATATGTTCAACCACATAGAGCTATTGTTGTTTATTCTCACTGTAATAATTCACTATTGCTTTCATGATAAATTAATGCTCATGTAATACTTTTTTGTTTTGAGTTTGCTTGATTGGAAGTGGACATGTAAATACCAGTTCAACCGGTTCAACTGAACCAGCCCCTTCCCCATTTAACAGAAGCTCGCGGGAGAGAGATCGCAGTCAAGGCAGACCGCCAGCAATGCCACTCGCGTGCGTAACCCCTCCTGAACGGCTTGGATTTCATCGTCAATTGGATTTTCGCGTATAATGATGAAAAGTAACGACTCCTCTAGCGGGATATTCTTAGTTTCCTCTTTCCGGTAGAAGAAATCGCAAGAGGGAAAGTTCCTGTTGAAGAGGAATGGCTGAGAGGAAGAAAGAGAGAAGGTTTGTTTTTTTTCTCTCTATTTCTGTATTAATCCTTTTCTATTTCTTCATCTAAACAGCGAGGTGTTTCATTAAGGGCAAATGAAGAAATTTGAAAGAAATTGGGAAAGAAAGAAGAAGAATTTTGGGTCGGAATAATCCTCTTTTGTAAGTGATTTTTTTATCATACATTTTTGTTAGGTTTTGTAGGATAAAATTATTAAAATTTATTATGTGGCAATTTTAGGAAGGAAGGGAAGAAAATGAAATTTGGAGGTAGTCTGACTCAGCAAGAAGAAAAGTCATTTGAGGTAAAAGATATGGGTTAAGAATTTTATGTCTTATCCATGTTGGAGAAATTCTTAATGTTAATATCAATTGGATTAGAAAGAATTTGACTAATCTTGTGTGCGAGGTGAAGGGTTGACGCTAATAAGATAGTTTATGGAAGATTTGATTGTAGGAAGTAAGATCGTTGCAAGAGTTGAAATTTGGAAAGTATTGAAGCCAAAACATTCAAATGGGTAATTTTATGTTACTTCATGATTACATTTTATGTTGTTTCAGTAAATATTTGATTTCTTATAGCATAAATTACAAATGTTAAAAGTATAAAATTTTTATATGATTATATAGTTTGCTACATAGTCTTCTTACCAATTTCATTTGTTATTACGGTTCGAAAGTTATGCAAATGAATAAATAATGTTTGAAAGTTATTATTGTTTGAATGTTTCCTTAAAGTAAAAATTTGTATTTATGTAAGATATGCAAATGTCTAAAAATGATTAAATGAAAAAGAAATGGAGGATGGAAAAAGAAAATGGATGCCAAAAGATAAACAAACATATAAATGTAATAAGGAAAACTAGTATGCATGCAAACTACAGGAGTTCACCCCCTTATGGTACTGGCTGGGGACGCCGTACTTGTTTACGTTAAAAGGAAAAGGATATGGAAAAGGGAAAAAATAAATGGAAAAGGATGTACCTTTGGGTACATATAGACATACGCAAATGTATAAAAATTATTAAATAAAAAAGAAATGGAGGATGAAAAAAGAAAAGGCAAGCAAAAAGATAAGCAAACATATAAATGTAACAAGGAAAAAAGATTATGCATTCAAACTACAGGAGTTCACTCCATAATGATACTGGTTGGGGACATCGTACCCACTTGAATGATGTAACTTCTCCCCATCCAAATAGTACCCCGAATGTCTACTACTATCCTTCCTCAAGTCTTCCTTGATTTTCTTCAGCTCCTCGCTCTGCAAGCTTTCTTCTTTGATGCCCCCCCCAGTTAACCATCAGTGGTACTGATACTACCAACTCCTGAAGTTCCCCAACACATCTGGATAAGGCGTCGGCCGCCTTATTTTCCACCCCTGGTCGGTACTGGATCTCAAAGTCATAGCCCAAAAGCTTTGACAGCCACCTCTGATGTTCCTCTGTCACCATCCGTTGTTCCAACAAGTATTTCAGACTCCTCTGGTCCGTACGAACAATGAAGTGCCTCCCCAAAATATAAGGGTGCCATTTCTGAATGGATAGGATGATGGCCATCAGCTCTCTCTCATATACTGACTTCAATCGAGCCTTGGTCGATAGCACTTGACTGAAACAAGCTACAGGCTTGTGATCCTGCATCAAAACTGTTCCCAAGCCATACCCTGATGCATCAGTCTCCACTATAAAGGTCTGACTGAAATCTGGAAGAGCTAACACTAAAACCGTCATCATGACTTTTTCTAATCTCTCAAAAGCCTGAGTTGCTGCCTCTCCCCACCTAAAATTGTCTTTCTTCAGTTGCTCAGTCAAAGGCCACGCGATTTGACTGTAGCCCTTCCTGTAGTAACCATTCAGACCTAAGAAACCCCTCAACTCCCTTATGTTCCTAGGCCTTGGCCAGTTCTGCATGGCCTCAATCTTGGACTGGTCGGCTGCCACTCCCTCTTGAGACACCACATATCCCAAATATTCCACCCTAGATTGGGCAAAACTGCATTTCTTTAGGTTAGCTTTCAGCTAATGTTCCTGTAGGATCTTTAGAACCTCTTTCAGGTGCTCTAAGTGCGCCTCCCCCGTTTGGTTGTACACCAAAATGTCATAAAAAAAACTAGCACAAACTTCCTGAGATGCTGCCTGAACACTCTGTTCATTAAAGACTAAAAAGTAGCAGGGGCGTTAGTGAGCCCGAAAAGCATTACCAAAAACTCGTGATGCCCCTCGTGCGTCCTAAAAGCCGTCTTCTGAATATCCTCCTCCTTCATTCTGATTTGGTGGTAGCCTGACTTCAGGTCCTTCTTAGAAAACACTACTGCTTTGTACAACTCATCTAGTAACTCGTCAATCACCGAAATAGGAAGCTTATCCGGTACTGTCTCCTTGTTCAAAGCCCTGTAATCCACGTAAAACCTCCAACTCCCATCCTTCTTCTTGACTAGTAGGATGAGGCTAGAGAGAGGACTCACACTGGGTCTGACTATTCCTGCCTCCAACATCTCCTTGATGAGCTTCTCGATCTCATCTTTTTGAATCTGAGGGTAGCGGTAAGGTCGAACACTAATTGGTGACACCCCGTCCTTCAAAAGGATTGCATGCTCCTGCTCTCTGGGTGGTGGTAAGCCCTGAGGTGGCTGGAACACCTCCCTGAACTACTGTATGAGCGATTGCACCACTAGTGGAATGTCTCCCTCATCCCCCACACTCACCCTCTTCAAGCGTTGCAGTTCCACCAAATATCCACCTCCCACCTCCTGTATGGATCTGATCATGGATTTGAGAGATACCCCAACCTTGGTCAGGCCAGCATCGCCCTGAATCGTCCTCCTTCCTCCCATCACCAGTTCCATCCTTAATGTCCCCCAATTGATCTTGGTCTCACCCAATGTTTGCAGCCACTTCATCCCTAGGATGACGTCAGCACTCCACAATTCTAAGGGAAGGAAGTCCTCCCTCACCTGGATCCCTTGAATCTTCAGCACTACCCTCTACATACTCTACCCATTTCCACCTTGCCCGTGCCCATCATCACCCCATAGCCTCCTATATCCACTAACTCCATCCCTAACAGCTCAACGATCTGGGTGGAAATGAAATTATGGGTTGCCCCACTGTCAATCAACACCACCACCTCACGGCCAGCTATCTCTTCATTGACTTTCATAGTGTGACTCGGAGTGAATCACACTACAGAGTTCAAAGATACTTCTGCCACATCTTGGTGCAACTTCTCCTCTTCCTCTTCAAATCTACTCCCACCTCCCTCCTCATCTTCCTCGTCTTCACATACAATGAGAACCTCAAGAGTTCGGTCCTTGCACCTATGCCCCGGCATATACTTCTCATCACATTTGAAGCACAACTCCTTTGCCCTCTTATCATGCATCTCCTCCTCTGTCAATATTTTGAATTGTCCACCATTCCCCCCTCCAGTTTTCTCATTTGGTGCTTCCTTCAGACCCCCCTGGCGCTGCCCCTTTGGATGGTAAGAATGTGGTAGTCATCTTGTATGATCCCCCTGAATAGTTCCCTCGAGCTCCTCTTTCTGATTTCTTTTGATCTTCCATCAACTGCACCAGCTCCATAGCCTTCCCTAGGCTTCTCGGCTCCAGCACCCTGACTGTTGTTCGTATCTCAGGTCTTAGCCCATTCATGAAGTTCCCTTCCAAGGCTGACTCTGAAATGTGATCCAATCTACTAGCCAACTACTCGAACTTGTCCCGATAGTCTGCCACAATCACCTCCTGAGTCAAAACAAAGAATTGTTCATAGAAGTCTCCTCCCCCATCGGCTCGAAAACGCTCCAATAAGCAACCTTTGAACTCTCTCCAGCTCCATATGATCTCCCTCCTGTCATGTCATTGATACCAGGCCAAGACTTTTCCTTCCAAATACAATCCCGCCGCCGCCAGCTTCTCTTCCTCTGTCAACTCGTTGACAGCGAAATAACGCTCCACCTTGTAGATCCAGCCATGACCATCTTCACCCTCAAAGACAGGCATCTTCAGCTTCCTCACCCGTGGGTCTCCCCCGTGTCCCCTGAATCCTCCATAACCTCCCATTCCTCGAAGAGTAGGTGCTCCCCAACTGTCACGATCTTCCCTCCGGCAATTATACCCAAACCCTTCATCATATTCCCCTCTTCTCCCTTCAAAATCAGCACCCCAGTGATGAAATTCTTCCATTCTCCCGATGAAATCAGCACCCCTCCGATCATTTCTCAAACTCATCTCCTCTCTAGAAAGTGGCACTAGAGGTGGCATGTCGTCCTCCCCCTCAATGACCTCTACCTCCAGATTTCTCCTCCCCCTAAACGGGTTTGGATTTCCCCCTATACCATGGCCTCCGGTGGTCTCTCTTGCTTCCAATGTTGTAGGATTTGTCTTCAACTCCAACAGTTTCTTCAACATTTCTTTCATCACCGTGAATTTCCTCTCTATCCTTTCATTGTTGGAGGTGATTTGAGTTTGAAAGTCAAAGAACTTTCCTTCCAAATCTGATTTTAGTTGCCCGATCTCGCCTTCCAAGACTTCTACCTTCTTCCCGGCCATCTATCTTCTCAAGAGTCACGAAGATCTTCTTTCGGAAAAAAAAAACCCCTGAAATTTCCAGATTTCAGCCGCCAACGGTCCCAAATCGATGCTTTGATACCAATTTGATAGGAAATACTTGAGTTCGCAAGTAACCCTAAGATAATACTTGAGTTCGCAAGCAACCCTAACCCAAATCGGTGATCAAACAGCCATAATACTGCTGTCCACAACAGGAATACAGCAGAAATCTGCTGTTTACAGCAGGAAAATAGAGAAATATGAAAGAGAAACTCAAATAGAGACTTGTATTTCACTAAAAGATGAAGTAAAATGGAAAAGATACAATTGTTCTTCAATTCGAGAGGAAGAACAACTCTCCAAATCTCCGGCAACGCCAATGCCAAGAGCCCAAAGCACAAGAACCCTAGATCTCAAATCTCATTCAAATTCAAGATAATTCTAATTCCTTCCTATTCCCCTAATTAACATGAAAGGAGAATTACAAATTACCTAATCAACCCTTACATTCAAATCTTTCCCCAAAAAATTGCATTAAGCCCATCATGGGGCCCACAAGAGTTCCGCCCCCTCTCCCTGTTTCCTCTTCTGCCGAACAAAAACCTGGACCGGTCCAGCCGGCGTGGGAGCAGGCGTAACAGATTCCTTTGCGGCCAATTTAACAGAGTGTCCGTAGTTGTAATGGTGGTTATTGAGTGGAGGAAAAGGATGGCGGTGGTTGCAAGGGAGAGGTGACAGTAACGCACATAGACACAGCAACGTAGAATGAGAATATGAACTTAAAATCCAGAAAAGGGCATTTGAGGAGAAAAATATAAGTTTATGAAGAAAGACAAAAAGGATGGCCATAATCATATCAAGGAAAAGATTCTGGAGAGAACTCCATTTCTTCTGTCAATTTGGAAAGAAATCATAACTGCAACAGTATATATAAAAGACAGACAGACCTCACTTTTAGGATAATTATCATTCTCCACTAAATTAAATTTTGATGTTATGGCTTTCAAATATAAGATAAAGATTGTATGATCATTAATTAAATGCATCAAAACTTTCTTAATAAATGGCTCGAATTACATGAGAAAATAAGTTAGATTTCAAAGTATAAAAAACATTCAAATGACTTCGAATCAAATAAATGCATGATTGCATGTATTGAGTGATTTTAATTGGTGAAATATATGAATAAAACTAGACTTCCAAAATGGTATTATGTGTCATCCATTTTTTTTTTTAATATTTTTCACATGCATGATGAATGATTAAACCATAAAAGAAATTGATGAAACTAAATCATACGATTCTTATGATATAGATTATAGTCAATGGCGAAATATTGAGGTTGAAGATTATATAAAGCGATAGATATAAAAACAAAAAAATTAAGGAAAAAATAGGCATGCTCTCTCTCTCTCTCTCAAAATCTCAAAACTAGATATGTTGTTTGGATCATCGAGCATTAGTAATTGGTATCAGAATGGGATATATGTAAAGAAATGGATATAGAAAAGGTAGCATCATAAAAAATTGCTTCCATGAGTAATAGGATGAATGAGATTTCATGATAAGACCTGAACTAAGCACAATAGATTCCATCAACAACTCTTTGAACTAAAGGAAAACTTGGAACTAAGGGGTTGTTTGGTTGACTAAAAAAGGGATGCAATGTAAAATGAATGCGATATAAAATGAATGCAGTGTAAAAGAAAATGCAAAGTAAAGGAATATAGTGCAAAAAGAATACTTTGGAGTTGTTTCTTAAAATTGGGCGAGTTTAATCCACCCCAAAATGAATTAAATTGGTTTACACTACATTTACTTTATTTTACTTTGCATTCATTTTTCTTCCAATCAAACATCAATATTTTCAAAACTCCTGCATTTGAAAAACTTTACACCCATTTTACTTTCAACCAAACAGCCCCTAAAAGAAAGTATTACTAATAAAAGACCAAATTGCTAATTAGGATCAGTCCAAAATTGAAATGTTTAAACTCTCTAGATTCTAAACATATTATTAGAATAGAAATTGACTAAAAAATATACAAGTTACATGAGTTAATATATCATCAACTAGCAAAATGTTTAAAGTTGAATTGCTTTGTCAAATGGTGCATGAAGATTCCGAACGCTACCTTGATGTAAGGAAATACTCTAATGGATTTGAGAAAACTACTTTACCTGGCCAGCAATGAAATCATTGAGAATAATAGGGAGACCACGAATCATGGCTTCAGCAATAGTCCCTGGCCCAGCCTGCAGATAAAATTTGTATAGCTAATTAAAAAAAAAACTATGTAACTATCAGATAAAAAATTCGTCATCACAAGAATAGAAGATTTACCTTTGTAATTATGCAATCGCATGCGCCCATACATTCTTCCATCTTAGTAACAAAACCCTTGACCTGGATATTAAGTATATAAGAAGCTTAATAGAGGTAGAAAAGAAAATTATCTTTGACAAACAACAGAGACGATTTAACAAGCAATGTTTTAGAGGAAAATCATATGGGGCTGATGAAGGCGAGCAATAAAAATTCTGAATTTCAAACAGAACATTGTATGTAATTAGGGTAAAGGCAAAAGCAGTACATCCACAACAAGAAGAAACATGTCTTGCAATTAAACTCAGCTATATGAGCATTGCTTTTGCATGATCTGTCTCAATTTCTGATTTATGGTGATCATATTTTAAGTCATAGCCAAAAGGAAAATTGATAATGCACGATAAAAAAGCCTGCATAGAAAACAAAGTTTGTCATCACCAGATCACCTCCTTTCTTTTTTCATTCCATCCTAAGCCCGTAGAAAACTTGATGCAGTGCCTAACCCAGGCTGCAATCATGTAAGAAAATACGTTGAAATAACCCAGCAATTAGAAATGAATGAAATTCAAAGTTCGCTAATTACTACCAGCCCCAAGTAATTCTTAGGGTTTATTAGGTTGTAGTTTAAGCTAAATCAAACAAGCTAATCTAAGTTAAGTCTTTAAGTAAGATTAAGCCGTTTGGTTGGTGAAAAATATGAGCTATTGTAAGCTAAGAAAATTACTAGATTGCGTTTTAACTTTAGCTTATTTGCTTAACCTATTACAATTTACAATTCCTAGGAATATTGTGTTGTACTGCCTAACATTCAATACCAACATATAAGAAAACATGCTGTAATTGATGTAAAACCAGGAGTTGTTTTAAGAAATTAATAAAAGTTGTTGAAGCAATGATAAAATTAATCTTAAGGCGTCTCAAAATTGAAGGATCAAGAAAGCTCTTAGAAGCAAACGATGCTTAGGCAATCCATTACAACTAAATTTGCAAGTTCTTTAAAATAACAACTTAAACAAGAGTAATGAAATGATTAGTCAACTAGAATCCAACGGTTAACAAAGTGATCGTCTCACCTTGAGGCTCAAAGTCACTCTTCTACGTCTAGGGTTGTCGGAGGAAGAAGAACCATACAAGAAACGAAATCACTCCAAGGTAGACGGCGCAGACGATCCGTAGTCATGGAGAGGGATGCGGTGGTGGTGGAGGTGGCCGGCTGCTTGGTTTAAAATATCGATCCTTCACCTTGAGATCCTTTAATCAACTCTTGAGAGTGGAGCTTAGCAGAAGAGGATCGTAATCACACTTAGAGATACCACTAGTACACAAGTGATGCCGAGAGGACTTGTCGCCGGGGGAGAAGTGGGAGTTGGAGAAACGGGTGGTGGCCGTTGATGGTCCACTCGTAGTCCGAGAATTGATCGTCGAGGATGTCCACGAGATGGGGGAGGATTCGGTTCAAGTAATCTTCAACGGTGTCGTCAAAACCAAACCCGAAGTTGAATAATGGTGATCGAACGATGTGGATGTCTCCGTGGGCGTCGAGTACGAATCTGTGGTCAACTTCGGGATCCGCCATACATAATTTGCATGTAGATGAGAGAGCACGGTAAGACAACCCAAGAGAGGAGAGGTGGTGGCCGGCTTGGAGATGTGGAGGGGAGAAGCTAGGCTCCTTGGTGGAAACTAGGTTAGGTTGGGGGGCCGTGGGCTAGGGGGAAGAGGGGATCATGGTTTGGGAGGGAGAGAGGGGAGAGGGTGATGCTATTTTGTGGGGAGAATAAATCTGAAGTTTAATTTCAGATTCTAAATAAGAAAGGAGGGAAGATTCAATTTCAAATTTCAGATTTTGAAATCTGAAATTAAAATTTGTGAGAGGGAGGCATTAAAGAGGTATTTAAGTGGTGATGAGGTGGCAATTGGAGAGAGAAACAATAGGGGAGAGGTGGCCGGCCATATGGGGAGAGAGAGGGGCTTGGAATTAATTAGGTGGGGCCCAAGGGGAATAATTAAATTAAGATCAAATCTGAATTTAAATTCAGATTTGTTTTAATTTAAGAAAGTTTCCCAATTTAGTGGAATAAGGGAGGAAAAGAGGTTTGAATTTCAAAATTGAGTTAATTCCCATTGACTGACTTTCCTAAATAAAGAAAGACTATTTTAGGAAAGTAATTTACTCAATGGAATTTGAAATTCAAAGAGGGGATCATGGGGGGGCCAGCGGCAAGACTAGGAGGCTGAGGGGGGCGGGGGGATGGGGCTGTCGGGCTGGCAGGGGCTCCAGCCGGCGGTAGAGCTGGGAGGGGACGGCGGGATGGGGTTGGGTGGTGAAAACCGTGGGAGAGAACAAGGGGAAGGGGCAATGGGTCTTGGGAAGAGCTTGAGGAGGGAGAGGAAGTGATTGGAGGAGGAAGATAAGAAAATTAAGAATCACGAACCTTACTCATTGAACCACTAGAACTCACAAAGAGATCTAAATGCTCTCTCCTCAAGAACTCACAAAGAGATCTAGAGAAGTTTTGGAACTCACAAAGAGAACAATAAGATAAAATTTTTCATTCATCAACTAACTCCTCATACAAAGCATGGAGACCCTTATATATGGATCTCAAGTCTAAAAGAAAAAAAAGATACAAATGCCCATGGGGATACAAAAGACACTCACTACCCTCAGGGGTGGACTAGAAAACTGAAATAACATAAATAAAAATTACAACAAACATGTCAAAAGTAGAGACTATGAATCCTGGTCATTGATCTACGCCTCCGTCGATGGTACACGTGTCGAAATCTCTGACTGATGTCCGCGTCATTCTCCCCAGGTGGAAGAAAGCTCGACTCCGTCGAGTAGGTGTCCTACGAACTCTCGTACAGCTCTAGAAGGTCGGGGTCCAATTTCTATACCTCCTCGCGATCCATCCATGTGTTTTCTGTCTTCGGCTTCTCTTTCCATTGAACTAGGTATCTTCGGCGCCTGCCATCCCTGGTGGAAATGATTTTATCACTGAGTATGGTTTATATCTTCTCCGTATTAGGTAATGTGGGAATTTTAGGGAGTGGAGGTAGGCTCAGGATCTCACTTGGTATGGTCTCACAAGGCTCAATATTTAGTGGATTTTCAGGGTGAAAATCAGGGCAATCAAAGGCTACTAGATCCTCGATGTTAAACATGGGATTCATGTTGAAACCTTCTGGAAGGTCTAATACATAAGCATTACTGTTTATTTTGGAAGTTATTTTGAAAGGCCCGCTTTTAGCATGTAATTTCTTAACGGCCCCTGGAGGAAACTGTTCCGGACAAATCCGAACCATGACATAGTCTCCAACTTCGAACTCCTTGAATCGCCGTTTAAGATCATCATTAAGTTTCTATTTATCATTACTTTGTGCAATTCTTTTATTAATCTCTTTATGCAATTCCTGGAGATGACATGCAAATACAAATGCAGACTCTGACACTCTAAGCTTATAGGATTCATGGGAATTAAATATATGGGCTGCCTAGGTTGGTATCCGTATACAATCTCAGCTGGACTCATACCTGTGGTCTGATTAACAAAATTATTATAAGCAAATTCGGCGATAGGCAGTTTAGAATCTCAATCTCTAACGTGTTAGTCTACCAAAGTCCTAAGAAGGTTCCCAAGGCTCCTATTGACAACTTCCGTTTGACCATCCGTTTTTGGGTGGAAGGCCGTAGAGAACTACAGTTTAGTACCCATCTTAAGCCATAAAGTTTTCCAAAAATAGCTAGTAAATTTCACATCTCGATCCGACACAATTGTTTTGGGGAGTCCATGAAGTCTGACAATTTCATCAAAGTATAACTTGGCAATCTTAGAGGCATCAAACGTTTTGGAACATGAGAGGAAATGGACCATCTTAGAGAAGCGATCTACTACAACACAAACAGAGTCGTGCTTCCTAAGGGTTTTGGGTAAACCTAAAACAAACCACGGGCAATTAGGGACGGGAAGTGGCATGTAGAGGCCGGTGTTTTGCTTTCGTTGTTTAGCCAACTGGCATGTATGACATCGTTTGACCAATCTACTAACATCTCGCTTGAGGCTGGGCCAGAAAAATCTATGTTCAACTACGGCAATGGTCTTTGCTTGCCCAACATGCCCGGCTAGGCCTCCAGCGTGTAGTTCCCACATAAGGAATTCTCGAAGAGAGGTTCTAGGAATGCAAAGTTTTTGAGATTTAAACAAGTATCCCTCCTACGATCGTTGCCACTTGTCAGCAGGGAGTACATTTCATGAAAATCAGGGCATTCCAAGTAATCCTCTTTAATTCGTTCAAAACCAATTACTTCCATTCTCAGTTCACGGGTAACCATCATTCTATGACTCAGGGCATCAGCGGCCTTATTCTCAGTTCCTGCTTTATGTCTAATCGTGTAAGTATACTCTTGCAGGAATTCAACCCAACGGCCGTGACGAGCGTTGAGTTTCTTCTGTGAATTAATGTAATGCAATGCCTCGTGGTCTGAAAATATCACAAATTCTTGAGGCAGAAGGTAGTGTCTCCAATATCTAAGGGATTGGATAATCACATAAAACTCTTTGTCGTAGGTAGAGTATCGATGTCGGATGTCATTTAGTTTTTCACTGAAATAGGCCACGGGGTGCCCTTCTTGCGATAAAACTCCGCCTATACCGATCCCTGAAGCGTCGCAAGTTACTTCAAAAACTTTTGAAAAATCGGGGAGAAGCATAACAGGGGCTTCAACCATTTTTTTCTTAATTTCCTCAAAAACTTTAGTGGCGGATAACGTCCAATGAAAATCTCCTTTCTTTATGCAGTCAGTTATCGGGGCCACTATTGTACTGAACTCCTAATAAACCTCTGATAGAAAGTGGCTAATCCATGAAAACTCTGAACGCCCTGATGTTCTTGGGTAAAGGCCACTCATTGATCGTTCTAATCTTTTCAGGGTCGGCTGAAATCCCTTGAGATGATATTATGAACCCGAGAAAAGTAACACTATCTATGAGGAACACACATTTCTTAGGATTAGCATATAATTATTCTTTCCTCAAAGTCTCACAGACTTGTTTCAGATGACCTAAATGTTGGTCCACCGAGCTGCTATAGATCAGAATATCATCAAAGTATACGACAACAAATTTTTCTAGGAAAGGTCGAAGGGCTTGGATCATAACTCTCATGAAGGTAATTGGGGCGTTACTAAGACCAAACGGCATTACCATCCATTCGTACAACCCGTCCTTGGTTTTAAATGCCGTTTTCCACTCGTCCCCGGGGCGAATTCTGATTTGGTGATAACCACTTTTTAGATCAATTTTAGAAAACAGTGCGGCCCCAGTCATCATATCTAGCATGTCGTCAAGACGAGGAATCGAAAAACGATACTTGACCGTAATTTTGTTGATGGCTCGGCTATCAACGCACATTCGCCAAGAGCCATCCTTCTTGGGGGTCAGAAGGGCAGGGACAGCACACGGGCTAAGGCTCTCTTTGATGAATCCACATTGCAGGAGTTCATCTACTTGCTTCTTCAGCTCAGTATCCTCCGTTGGGTTCATAAGGTAGTGAGGGAGGCTTGGTAGGGAAGCTCCGGGTACTAAGTCGATGACGTGTTGGATGTCTCTAAGGGGTGGAAGCTGGTTAGGTAATTCTTCGGGGAAGACATTGTCAAAGGTCTCAAGAAGTGGTTTGACTTCATCGGGGACATGCGCCCCTTGATCAGTGTCAACTTCTCTAGCCACTAGTGCATATATGGGGGATCCTTGGTGAAGCTCAATGTCCACTTCTTTCGCAATCAAGAAGTGTAAACCTTTACTAGGTTTAATGGGAGTAGCCTTAACTTCGATCTTGTTGGGTTTATGTTGAGAGGGAATTAATTTGATCTTCTTGCCATTGTGTTCGAACACGCAGGTGTTAATTCTCCCATAAATGTGGACGACGTTATCAAATAGCCAAGGGCGACCAAGGATAATCTGCCCCACGTCCATTGTCAACACGTCACACAAGACCTTTTCTTAATATCCAACAAATTCGAGGGGAATAAGGCTTCTGTCTTTGATTTCCATGGATGTAGAGTTAATCCATGCAACCTTATAAGGATTTGGGTGGGGTGTCGTCTTTAGGTTACATTTGGAAATCATAGCGAAAGAGACGTCGTTGATGCAGCTTCCACTGTCGATGATGACCTTACAGCTTTTATCTCCAATCTTAGTAAAGGTATGAAAAATGGAAGTCCTACGCCAGTCATCACTTGGTTTCGGTTTGGAAAACGCACATCTAAGGACTTGCAACTCAACAGGGTCATCCTCAGTGAAGGAGTCATTTTCCTCATCAACATGATGAACTAAATCAGTCTCAGGTTCGTCATCGTCTTCATCCACTTCTTTAATTATGGTGACCTTATAGGGACTAGAACATTGCGATGCAATGTGTACATACCCAAGACACCTATAACACTTAGTTCCTGAAGTGGCTTTGGAAGTATCACGTTCGGGGGCTTTACCTTTAAAGTCCGGGCGAGGTGGGGTTGGACTAGCAGTTGGTTGATTCACCATAGAGCCCGTGGGTCAGTTTTGGGGTTGTTCGGTGGAAGTTCTATACAGAGTTAGGCGGGAGTCAAAATGCTTAGTGTGGGAATGGGTCCTAGACTCCTCTAGGTCAAGAACTAGACTGCAGACTGCTTCTAACGTGTCTATTCCTCTCACAAAAAGCTCAGTTCAGAGATCTTCCCTAAGGCCAGCTCTAAACATGGATAGAATTTGTGCGGGGGTAGCAGATTCTTCGTCATTGCAACGGATCAAGAAATCGTCGAAGGCGGAGATGTAATCTTTAACGGGCTTGCTTCCCTGGGTCAGCCTATTCCATTTATCTAGGAGCTTGGGGTAGTAAGAAGAAGGAAGGTATTTTCTCCTAAGCTCTTGCTTCATAGCTCGCCAGTCGGTGATGGGGTGTTCACCTCGAGCGTCACGCATATTTTCCAAATTTGTCCAGTACAGGTTGGCTCGACCACTGAGTTTCATTTCGGCGAACCTAACTTTCCTAACTTCCAAAATGTTGTACCATCTGAAATAACTATCCATCGCTTTGAACCAGAAGACTTGAGGGTCGAGGGTACCATCGTATGACGGGGCATCAATTCTAATGTTCTTAAGCAACTGAGCATCATTATCTCTCCAAGGGGTCTCATTTCCTAAGGTGTCCTGATTGGGCCTAGGGTTATGACAGTAGTGATCTCGTTGTAGTCCATGATCGACCCGGGTGTCATCACCATAAGGTGAATGAGGTCTAGAAGGGGTATAAATAGCAGGGTTTCCTATATGCTCGATGTTATCCAGTCGATCACTTGTTTGGCGCCTAAAGTTGGCTAAGTCAGTCTGGGTGTTGCGGATTTGCTGTGTAACCGTTCCAAGTTGACCCACTATAAGGTCCAGCGTTGCTTGGATGTGTTCCGGATCCATGGTTGGGTGCTAGGGGACACTAGGGAAGGCTAAGGGCTGAAGGGCAGCACCTAGACACTCTAAACTAATACTCCTAAAGGCTCCCAATAGTGCAGGAATTAATAGGACAGCAAGGTTCAGCAATTGTTTAAGTTGTCTAGGTGTTTTGGAAGGGTCCGAAGGAATGGACAAACCTAAACAATGACTTTAAGTTCACTAAACGAAGACTAACTATTGCTGGAACAGTGAGGACAACAGCTAAAATCAAGGGTGTAGTTGTCCTACGCAGTTAGAAACGAAGTAGGTTTAATGGCAGCACTCACACGCTAGCTAGAATGACTTAAACTCTACTAAATGCGTGCAGGAAATGTATGGACAGCAGTGAAAACAATGAATAAATTTAAACTACGCGATGATATACATGCAAATTTTTTAAGCTATAACAAAAGGCTAGACCCTAGGATGTTTTTCTAAACATGCCATGCATGTCTACCATGCTCTGATACCAAATATGATGTAAAACCAGGAGTTGTTTTAAGGAATTAATAAAAGTTGTTGGAGCAATGATAAAATTAATCTTAAGGCGTCTCAAAATTGAAGGATCAAGAAAGCTCTTAAAAGCAAACGATGCTTAGGCAATCCATTACAACTAAATTTGCAAGTTCTTTAAAATAACAACTTAAACAAGAGTAATGAAATGATTAGTCAACTAGAATCCGACGGTTAACAAAGTGATCGTCTCACCTTGAGGCTCAAAGTCACTCTTCTACGTCTGGGGTTGTCGGAGGAAGAAGAATCATACAAGAAACGAAATCACTCCAAGGTAGACGACGCAGACGATCCGTGGTGATGGAGAGGGATGCGGCGGTGGTGGAGGTGGCCGGCAGCTTGGTTTAAAATATCGATCCTTCACCTTGAGATCCTTTAATCAACTCTTGAGAGTGGAGGTTAGCGGAAGAGAATCGTAAGCACACTTAGAGATACCACTAGTACACAAGTGATGTTGAGAGGACTCGTCGCCGGGGGAGAAGTGGGAGTTGGAGAAAAGGGTGGATGGCCATTGATGGTCCACTCATAGTCTGAGAATTGATCGTCGAGGATGTACACGAGATGGGGGAGGATTCGGTTCAAGTAATCTTCAACGGTGTCTTCAAAACCAAACCCGACGTCGAAGAATGGTGATCGAACGATGTGGATGTCTCCGTGGGCATCGAGTACGAATCTGTGGTCAACTTCGGGATCCGCCATACATAATTTGCATGTAGATGAGAGAGCACGGTAAGACAACCCAAGAGAGTAGAGGTGGCGGCCGACTTGGAGATGTGGAGGGGAGAAGCTAGGCTCCTTTGTGGAAACTAGGTTAGGTTGGGGGGTCGTGGGCTAGGGGGAAGAGGGGATCACGGTTTGGGAGGGAGAGAGGGGAGAGGGTGATACTATTTTGTGGGGAGAATAAATCTGAAGTTTAATTTCAGATTCTAAATAAGAAAGGAGGGAAGAATCACAAACCTTACTCCTTCAACCACTAGAACTCACAAAGATATCTAAAGTCTCTCTCCTCAAGAACTTACAAAAAGATCTAGAGAAGTTTTGGAACTCACAAAGAGAACAATAAGATAAAATTTTCATTCATCAACTAACTCCTCATACAAAGTATGAAGACCCTTATATATGGATCTCAAATCTAAAAGAAAAAAAAAGACACAAATGCCCATGGGGCTACAAAAGACACTCGCTACCCTCAGGGGTAGACTAGGAAACTGAAATAACATAAATAAAAATTACAACAAATATGTCAAAAGTAGATACTATGAATCGTGACCATTGATCTACGCCTCCATCGATGGTACACGTGTCGAAATCTCTGACTAATGTCCGCATTAGTAATAGCCCAGCAAAGAGGTACAAGTCAAGCAAGACAAATGAAAGGAATTCAATATTAGTGGATTACTACCAACCCCAAGCAATTATTAAGGGCTTTGGTTGGTGCAAAAAAGATGGGCTACTGTCTGCTGAGATAACTATTTGATTGCATTTTTTTACTTAAGCTCATCTGCTTAACACATTACTCTATTGTAATTTATACTTATACATAAATTATACATAATAAATATTATTTAAACCTTAACTGATTAAATTTACATTAATCTCCTTTTAAGCATACCATATTTATCTTAATTAAAGGTCTTATAAATCATTACTAATTTTTTCTTACTAGCAATAAAGTGATAAATTAATTATCCCATAGCTAATTATCATAATAATAGTAAAACAAGATAAATTATTTGATCAACATATGTAAATAATTAATTATTGATTTATGGTTGATTATGTGTCTGTTAATTATTCATGGTTCATCATAGTTAATACATATGAAATATTAATGAACCAACTAAAACCTTAATTAATCTTTAATTAGTCTAAATAACTCATTAATTATCAATTAATTGTATTAATTATTTATTTAATTATCCTAAACTTGATTTTTATAATTTTATACTAATAAATTTTTAATAGTTTTCATTTGGATGATTTTTGGCTAAGCTAAACCGTTAAGCCAAGGGTTAGTCGCGCCGCTTAAACAGGTTTAGATGCAAAGCTTGGGCCCTTGGCTTAAGCCAAAGATGGTCTGGTAAATGCATTATCACAATTTGGCGCTTAAGCGGCGCCAAGCTAAGCCTAAGTTCAAACCAAACAGGCTTTTTGTAGCATGAGAATTTAAACAGTTTCACCCTCCAACAGTATATTAGGCACTAGAATGGAGGACCATTACATTGCGGCCATCAATTTGTTCCTACGAAACATCCAATATAATCCATGGTTTCAAATCCCTTTTTGGGTATTTTATGTGTACTTCTTGAAAGAACATCAAAGAATGGTGTGAACCAAGTGACAATGTACCTCTAATTTCAGTTTCTGCAACCCAGCTATGTTACAACACAAAATAGAATGCGCAACATGAACTAAATGGCCACCTATAATGCTATCAATAAAGAGATTCGCCACTACCATCCTCCACCTCTAGATCCTTACTTGCTAATGGGTTAAAAAAGAAAGAAGAAAGTAGGTTCACTAATTTCTACTTCTAATGTGCACAAATCAAAGCTTATCCTGTCTCATAGTTAGGTAGATATTTGAAGTGGATTTTCTGGGTATGCTACTAATGCATAATATTTTATACTTCATAGGAAATCATGGACCTTTTTCGTAGTTCCAGCATTAACCAATCCAGAATTTGGTGGACACAACACAAGCTAATGTTTCTATGAACCTTATCCACATTTATTTAAATGATGCTACAACCTATTAAATAGGATTTTTTAATAAAAACAAGGAGCCTCAATGTTAGAGAGCTACTAAAACCTAAGCATTTGAAGCATTGAACATGTTTCCAGATAGACAATATATTGTGGCCCGAGAAGCAGATAGAGAGGACTACATTATACTCGATATGGATGATAGTTTTTATTACTAGATAAAACATCCCTATTTACGAAGCAACGCTTCAGTCACCACCATCAGTGTGAGGTGAAGCTTTAAGCTCCCTTTGATATTAGCTCTCTGTTGTATGCTTCTATTTCTTTGATCAACTGAAGCAGTTTTTGAGTTTTTGGAAAAGCAACTGTGAGAAAAAGTTCATTTAGGATCCATTTGGGACAGCTGCACTTTTTTTAAAAAGTGGTTGTAAAACTGTTGTTGAGAAAACAGATTTTTTTTAAAGCTGCTATAGAAAGCAACTTCCTAGCACAAAAAAGTTATTGAAAGTAGTAAAAATGAAGTGGCCAAACAAAAATTATGATTGTGGTCTAAAAAGCAAAGCAGTAAGAAAGCTGTCCCAAACAAAACCTTATATGAAAGCCAAAAACATTTTTTTAGAACAATAACTTAGATAGCTTTCATAAACTTTTATCTTTTTATCTAATTAATTACAGTTCACCCTCAATGGTAATCATAATGAGCACTTAAACCCATGCGGATAACTCATGTATTTCTGACTAAAGCGTCACAAATATCTTTTCTATGCAGGATTGTGGAGAGAACTAAGAAGATTTTTTTTTGTCCCATAAAGTGGTGTTGTAGATAATGAAAAGCTGTGTTGTTATAGATATTAGGTGCCTCAAGGAGACATGGATGCCAAATGCCCAAGGCACTATGCACCAGCCTAGGGGCTTAGCTGAGCTAAGTGAGCCGCTAAGAATTAACTTATTTAATTAAGATGAATATTACTGGAGTGTACAATATGTTAATCATCGCAGTAAATTCTAAAATCCAACAGAAAAAAAATAAAAACAATTTCATTTTGTCATTTCAAATACCAAAATAACAAAATTGTGTCAAACACAATATCTAAAACAAGGTGCCCACAAGACTCGAAAGTTTAGCTTCAAGTTTAAACAAATATATAATAAGTTGGTAGCTTTATTATCTATTTTATTGTTTATCACCCATAATTTATTCCGTATCATTAGATTTGTAGCTGTTCATCTCATAATATGATTTTATATACTTTAAATATGATAAAATAGTTTGCATCAAGTGAGCACTCGAGCTCCTTAACACCAAGGTGCTTATCTAGGCAAGGCATTAGTGATGATGCTCGACTAGGAGATGTTTCGGGAATTGTTTCCTTGTCTTGCCTGGCTGTCTAGGAGACCATTCGACTCGCCTTTGATGAAAAGGAACTAAAGAGTATAGTGGATCATGGAGGGGAATTCGGGTGCAAGAGGAAAGAGATGAACATCCTTGGTGATGTTGGTGTTGAGGTTGATGGTCTAAACAACATTGACGAGGGAGCAAAGGAAGTGAAAGACCATATACAAGCATTCTCTTACGAGTCCAAATGTGATAGGCTCTAACTCATGGTGTGCATTCACCAACATCTTCTCACTATCCTTCATTGCCTCGATTGTGTCTTTAAAGCCAAAGAGGAACAAAAAATAAGAGTTTTAATGATCTATGATGATGATGAAGGTTGGCAAGTTGCAAATTGATCAATAGGAATATTTGCGTCATTATCATCACTATTCGTCGTCATCACCCTTGTCAAATGCTTGCTGCTTGTTGCACCTTCACCAAGGCGGAGGAGAGGGGTAAGAGAAGGTCCTACAAGCTTCTTGGGAAGAAAAAAAATACTTTTTGAAGGAAAGAAGAAAAGAAAGGTGGTGAGATTACATTTGTCAAGAATAATATTTTTTCTGTCATTTGTAATGGAAAAGATAATCATGACAATTTTGTCAAAAATACTTGGGGGCATGAGTATATTTTTAAACCACATTGGGGTAAAATGTATATAAACAATTTTTAAAATACTTTTACATAGTAATTAAAATTAGAATATTTATCAGAATTATAAGAATGAATAATAATATCGACTTTGATTATTCATTCTACTCATATCAATGCCACAACAATTGTTATATATCAGCAATCACAGCTCATACAAAGCATTAAATAACAATCTAAATATGATTTTAACAAACAATCATTCGCTTTATTTGACAACATAAAACTATACAATCTGGCACATAAAACTTGTTTTTTATGTTTCTAAAAAGAAAAATAAAAGTTTGATTTTAAAAATAAAAAGCAAAAAAGATTAAACAAATATATATTTTTTACCATTTAAATTATTTTAAAAAGAACAAAAAAAAGAGTCTCAAATAGGACTTAAAATAATGAGAGCCTGAATCAAGAAAAATCCTAATGCCATTTTTCAATATTCACACCTTTCTCCATGACCCAAGTTAGAAGCAATTCACCGAGAAACTTCTTTAAACTAACTCTCAAACATGCATCAATCTTCTATAAAATTTTGAAATGAAATATCAAGCTAAACATTTAGAAGAGAATTAAACTGAAAATGCAAAATACCTGAACTGGAATCTTCCAATCAATTGTAAGTAATTTATTGGCTAATTTTTTATTGCGTCCACAAACCACAAGCATTTGACCTATTGGTTCTCCAAGACTCTCATCATACAATGTCTGCCCAAGCGCTCGTGCCGTAGCCTCAATAGGACCCATGCCTTCCCCTCCTCCCATCAATAATACAGCAGGTAAGTCCTCATTCATTCCAAATTCTTTTCTCAGCTCATCCTATCCAGGAGACCAAAATACTTTATCAAGATAAAAAGTAAAAACACAACGAAGAATAATGTCTAGTTGAGACAAGATCAATAAGTCGAAAAGAAGCAAACATACCTTTGGTTGAATAGGCTTAACAAAAGAAGGGCGCACAGGAAGACCATAAACTTTTATTTGTTTAGGCTTTAGTCCGGCTTTTAGCGCTCTTTTCGCCACATCAGAAGAAGGGCAATAACATCTTGTAACTAATTTATGAAACCTAGAAGAATAATGTGAACTTCATCACTAGACAAAACATAGTTGATACAGGTCAATGGAAGAAAAGCTGCGCCATCTAGATGAAGTTTTTTGCTACTAGATCATCCTACCATGTTGGATGGCAAGTGCTTAAATCTGTAACTACTGTTGTAAAAACAATCTTGTCAAGAAGACCTTTTGCCCTTAGGACTCGAAGGGGAACATGTTGCATCAGCGGATGTACACTGATAATAATATCTGGCTGGTATTTCAACAGTCCTTTTGCAACTTCTCTGCACAGATTACAGGAAGAAAATTAGCAAATAACCATTGATTTAAAACCTCAATAAAAGTGGATATCAAAGCATCTCCAAGGTAATGGTTTTCCACCTTGATTGTACAAAGACAATTTAGCAATCTAAACTTGCAACAAGACAAAAGTCAAGACATTGAGATTGTAGTTGCTTTTTCCATGACTCCATGAAAACTGAATGGCTAAGGAGGATCAAGTGAAGATAAACAAATGCTCACCGAGCTATGAAGGCCGATGTAGCAGCAAAATTGGATTGATGCACTAAACGAGGGGCAGTTCCATAATAAGTCATCTTCCATAGAGTTCCATGTTTCACCAAGAAGTTATAACTCCTCGGTAATTGGTTAAACGGCCAAGGAGTGTGATCAGACCACAAATCAGTCACAAAAACCTGTATCAAACATAAATCATCAATGCTCCCAAAAGAGAAGGTGAAATACTTCATAAAGTTCATACTATCAAATAAAGGATGATTAAGCCCTTTTTAGAGAAATGAAAGAAGAGAATAACAAAGATCATTAGCTCTCTTCTGACAATAATACAACAAAGTTGGGAAAAATACTATGAATGACATCAACAGTTTTATCAGTGCCAATGTAATACAGATGCAACTAAATGGTGAACTCAAATTTGCAATCAAATAAAAATTTTTAATTTAACAAATCAAAAGGTTTCAGTCAGATTTAAGAAAACAAAGAATTAATTAACTACGGAATCAAATCTCAAAAAGTTCAGTATATCATCAAGTAATTACATAAGGGAAGAGTTACACAGGAGGGCAGACACAGTAGTTATGGTCAACAAAACAATCCTAAGCGTAGATTGGCTAAACCCACCTGCCTACAAGAAAATGATTGGCCTGCTTCTCCAGTCCTTCTCTAATCTTGAGATGTAACTCTAATCCACAGCCTCTAACTGAAGTTTTGGAAGAATAACAGGCACACATAGCTCTATATATGTGCCTAGCCAGGGAAGATGACAATATGGAATATATAAAGACCAATCAATTATCATTTTTCTACTAAAACTAGGAAGATCTAACCATAATCCAACAAATAATCTTCAAACTAGCTCAATCCACATAGAAATAATCCCTAAATTCATCAATTCTATTTCACACTCTCACGCACCAAATAACTGATTAAGGCTGAAAAGAGAAAGTGAAACTATTCTGAAAAAAAAACAAAAAAAACCTGATACTCGTCACCAAACTCTTGATTGAAAGCTGTCTTTATGGCTTCTGCCGAAGCACGGTGTCCACCACCAGTATCACTCATCAAGATAAGAACTTTCTTGGGGGATTCCACCTCTACGCCATTAATTGGCAAGACCTCCTCCTCAAAAACGCCATTGCCACCCTCCTCAACAGAATTGATCTCGTTTGAGGGGATCCCGGTCGGGGCAAAACCAACTGGCCCCCACCCGCAGTGCAACTGAAGCAACCTATTGTACTCATTCCAGAACGACTGGAACTTAGAACATCTGAAAGAAAGACCGCAGGAGACGCCTTTCTTCCGAGTTCTCCTCTGCGAAGATAAAGACAAGGGGGAACCACTCAAGTAGAGAAAGTTGGAGAGACGAGATGCAGAAGAGAGAGACTTAGTAGGGAAGAAGGGGGTAGCGAGACTGGAGTCGAATGGGACGCCGCGGAGGTGGAAGGGGATATCAAGATGCGGAATTGGTTCTTGGCTTATCGAAGATGGAGGCATGGCTGCGAGCACATGGAGTCGCAGAGAATGGAACCGCAGACGAAGAGAGAAAGGCGGGTGTGGAGAAGGAGAAGGAGAAGAAGAAGGAGAGGAGAATCGATGGGACGAAGCAGAGCCGCAAGCTGGGCAAATTATTCTGTGTCGGATTGCTGCTCTTTTATTGTGATTTTTTAATGTGCTTTTCTGCCTTTTCTTTTTAAAAGTTCACTTAATACATAATTTTAATTATATATTAAATATTTTTTTATTAATTATTTATAAAAGCGTAGCAAAATTATATTAAATATGTTACTCATTGAATATTTATTATTATTTTGCTGCCCTTTTAAAATACTCATTAAAAAGACAGCAAAAATCAGCTAATATGTAATTAAAATTTTGTATTAGCTGTCATTTTGCAAAAATATATCAAAGACACAGTAAAAACGCAGCAAATTCGAGCCCAAGCTTGAGTCAGATTTCCGCACATAATAATTTGCCCACAAGCTGATTCATTCCCTTCTTGGTTCAACTTGGGTGAAATTTAAGGAAGAAAGAGCAAAGATTCTCCAATTTACATAGATATTTGAATTACATGTTTTACAAACAGGGGCGGAACCAGCCTTTCATCTTAGGGGGGGCAAAATTTTCTTATTAATAGACAAATATTAAAAAAAAAACAAAATGAGAATATAATTCAAAATGAAGTCTTCTATTCCAATATGATAGATAAATTAAAAAAAAAACATTTCAATTTTATCAATCTATTTTGCATCTTTTGATAATATTGGATTACATCTTCATTGGGAATCAAATCAAACACATCTTTTTCAATGTAAGGCACAAGACAATCGTTCAGCCAATCATCACCCATCCTACTACGCAATCGATGTTTAATAATTTTCATGGCTGAAAATGCTCTCTCCACTGTAGCAGTAGCAACTGGTAAAGTTAATGCTAAAGTAATAAGTATGTAAACTAGAGGATACACGTCATTCTTCTTGAACTTAACAATCTGTTTTGCAAGATCAGCAATGCTTCTTAGAGAGAAAAACTCTTCACTGGTCCGCATATCAATAATGTACGTTGATAATTGACTTTTAAGAACAACAACCTCAATTATAGAAAAATCACTTGGATATAACTCTGCTAGACATATCAATTTCCTCTCATCGTAAGCATGAAATGAATCACTTGGGTTTAAGCATGACACATAAAGAAGTAACTCAGTACTTGATTCAGAAAAGCGATTATTTAGCTCTTGAAGCTGCATGTCAACTACAGTATAAAACAGATCAACACGATAATGATGTAGATTTGTTTTATCTTCACCTCTTTTCACTGATCGGCGACGAGTTTTGTATGTTTCATTCATATTTGGAATAACAACTTCAAAAACGTGACACTTCATCTAGTAAAGCATTCCATCCATTCTCCCTTAGTAGCTGCAGTCGTTGTTTAGAAATTTGAACCAATTTCATCGCATTTTCAATGTCTTGATCTTTCCTCTGCAATGATTGTGATAACTCATTCGTAATACCCAATATATCAATCATCAGATGTATTGTAAAAAAAAAAAATTAAAAGACTCCATTATATCAATCAGAACACCCGCTTCAACCGATTGCTGATCATGAACCCCTTCTTCTTTAATAATCTCTAGCACCTCGATCACAGAAGCATACATACGCATAAGACTAATCAAAGAGTGAAAATGTGAACTCTAACGAGTATCACTAGATTTCTGCAAATTTGTCTCTTGATTCAAACCTTTGCAACTTATGAGATTGCCAATTTTAAGATGTAGAAGTACTTTATCATGCTGAATACTTTTAAGAGCATCCGATCTCTTACAAGAAGCGCCGATAGTATTAATAATTCTAGATGTGAACTCAAAAAGATGTTTAACTTGCCAATGATTCTTTGCCACTGTCACCAAACATAATTATAGTTGATGCGCGAAACAGTGAACATGGCCATATTTGATTCTAATTCATATAAGGTTCAAACTTGACTTTGAAATAGTTCCGAACGTGAGTTCAAACTGTTTTGAGTTCGAACATGTTCGACTCTTTCTAGAAACTTCAACTTTAAAAAGCAATCAAATAATGATCGAACTGATGTCAAATATATTCAATATATAATCAAATAATATTTAAAGTCATGATCTTATCTTATTTAAATCGAGTTAAAATATCTGTCTAGTTAATACTTGAACATATCACATACATCGAATAATGTTCAAATATGGTTCAAATAAAGAACGAACAAAATATAATCAAGTTTGATCATGGTTTGAATAATATTCGAGCATGCTTCACACAATTGTTTTAACAAATATCAAAATACACTTTTGATACTCAATTTAGCTCTATATCAGAGATATACTATAATAACATAATCTATACTAAATACAATGGAAACTACATAAATAGCATACTTGTATTCTAAAGTTACCAATAAACAAAATAAAATCTCCAACTTTAACTGTATGATCTCTCGTAAGTGAAGAACTTTAATAAATACAAAATAACAATAACAACAATGATGAATTTTGAAGCATAAAGGTAAGAACATCTTCCCTCCTATAAGACGAGTCAAATGAGTATAATAAAGAATATCTTACTTCGAAACCAATTTTTTAAATAAATTTCTTAAAAATTAAAATAAGAGATATATTTCTTAAAATGTGGCATATAAAATTAAATTTTATTATATTTATTAATTTTCTTAATTTGAACCAACATTAATAACATGAGTAAATTGAATAAATACCAAATTTGACTTTTAGAGGAATAATACGTCTTTTTTTAAAATTGAAAAATATTTAAAGGGAAATCCAGCCGGATAAAATGCTCTTGCGGGTTAGCATACCCGCCCGCACTGTATCAGCGAAAGGTAGCCGCAGCCCCAACGAGCGGACCTAGAGGAGAGAATCCCAGACGGAAGCGCACAGATGTCGGCGATCTGCGGTTGTTCCTGTTCCGGTGGCGGTGCCGCCATTTCCATCGCAGGTTCTAAATTATTCTGCCTCTCTATTCCTCTTAGAAGATATTCCCTCGCCATAGCTGCCGCGGGTAGCGGAGCTTTTCCTTCTAAAAGTTACCGCAAGGCTTTTACATCCCTCTTGGTAAGGGCTTCAGCGGTGGATTCCTACGAGAACTCTTCTGATTTCGTCAAGCGTATGGAGCAGGCGTGGCTAATCTCTCAGGTGCTTGTCTGTTCCTATTCACATAAATTCTTTCCTCGATTTCTCGATTTCTGGGGATGTGAATTTATCTGCGCTATTGAAAATGAGGGATTTTGATGAGATTGGGATATGTTTGCATTGATGGCTATTTCAATGAGGAAAGGTGATAGACAGGTTTTGTGTCTGTTTTTTCTACGCGGATTGTTGCTGCAAACTGTTTATTTGTATTTGAACATTGAAGATGTAGGTGACACATATCTTATATAATAATCTCCATGAAAGGATGCCTATTATTTTGAGGTTTTGAAGATTATGCAAGAAATGTTAAAATGTGCTGTTGCTATATTACGAAGTTATCATCGTCATGTAAGTACCGTATAACGCAAAATGGTTTGTTGATCAAATAGTCATATAAGCTTCACCTCGAAATTCTCTTTGACCTTATTCACTTCACTTAGATAGTTACATATGTTAAAAGTTGAGCTTTTGGATTGCATAGTATATAAGGTGGAAAATTAAAAAGTACTTTTCTTAGAAGATGATATTCAACAAAGGTGGATGAGGTATTTTGCTAAACTTTTTAATAAAAATTGTGAAAATACGACTGACTTTAGTGACTTTATCACCCTAAATGAAAATAAAGATTTTTGTTTTTATCGGCGTATAAGTAAAATCGAAGTTTGAGAAGCTTTAAAGAAAATGAAGTGTAGAGAAGCTGTTGGACCTGATGATATTCCAATAGAGATGTGGAAATGCTTAGGAGATGAAGGAATTTCTTGGCTTACTAAACTTTTTATACTGTTTTGAAGACTAAAAAGATGCAAGATCAGTGGATAATGAGTTTGTTAATTCCTATTTTTAAGAATAAATGTGATGCACAGGAGTGTGCGAATTATAGAGGAATTAGTTAATTTGTCATACTTTAAAACTATGTGAGCGAGTTATGGAAGCATAGGTTGCGGCGTGATACTAATGTTTCTCAAAATCAATTTGGATTCATGCCGTGTAGGTCTACTATGGAAGCCATACATATATTGAGAGGTTTGATGGAGAAATATAGAGAGAATAAGGAAGATCTACTTATGATATTTATTGATTTAGAGAAAGCATATGATAAAGTTCCAAGAGAAGTGCTATGGAGAGTTCTTGAAAAAGAAGAGTTAATAATGCTTATATTCAAATTATTAAATATATGTATGCAGTAGCTATTACTTGTGTTCAAACACAAGGTGGTTTGACCAAGTATTTTCTGTTTCAGTTGGATTACATCAAGGATTAGCCTTAAGTCCATATCTTTTTGCTTTAGTCATGGATATTCTCATAGACATTTGCCAAGAGGATGTACCTTGGTGTATGCTTTTTGCTGATGATATTCTTCTTGTTGATAAGACTAGAGAGGGAGTTGAAGGTAAAGTTGAATTATGGAGGTCAACTTTAAAGTATAAGGTTTTCGTTGAGTAGATCTAAAACTGAATATATGGAGTGTAATTTTAATAGCAATAGATCTAGTGAGGGGATTGTGACTTTGGACGATCAAATCATTAATAAGAGTACATGTTTTAGATATCTTGGATCTATTGTTCAGAGTGATGGTGAAATTGATGAGGATATTATCAGCAGAATTCAAGTTGGATGGTTGAAGTGGAGGAATGCATCGAGCTTATTGTGCGATAGAAAAGTCCCCCACAAACTTAAGGGAAAATTCTATAAGATGATGGTGAGGTCTGCAATGCTTTATGTTGTCGAATGTTGGCCATTAAAAGGGAAGCATAATACTAAGTTAAGTGTTGCGGAGATGAGGATTCTTAGGTGGATGAGTGGCTTGACCCTTAGAGATAGGATACGAAATGAGCATATACATGAAAAGGTTGGAGTAGCTCCAGTGGAAGATAATATTAGAGAGAGTCGCCTTAGATGGTTTGGTCATATTAAACTGAGGCCTTCTGATGACCCGGTTAGGAAAGTTGAGGTATTAGATTTGACTTATGTTAATAAAGGTAGAGGTAAACCTAAAAAGACTTGGTTAGAAAATATTAGAAATGATCTTTATTTATTAGATTTAAATAAAAATTTAACTTTTAACCGGACATAATGGCGAAAAAGGATTCATGTAGCCGGCCCCACGTAGTGGGACAAAGACTTGTTGTTGTTGTTGTTGTTGTATATAAGCGTCAAGTTGTAAGTCTAGTTATTATTTTTTCATCTATTGACTTTGGAGATTGTAGAGAATTTTGTGATTTTTAGTAAGATATGATTTTGATGATAAGCTTATTCTGTATTGCTTTTTGTGGAAATAGTTTACAGCATGTAGCTTTTTGGTAACCAAATTGTAATTGAATATAGTGATACGCCCTAGGGTTTCACAATTTCGATTTTGCCCTAATTTTCCCCAAAAGAGAGGAAGTTCTCCACCAAAACCAAAGAGAAATAATCACAAGATTGTTGGGATGAAAAATAAGAACCTTTGCATTAGAAATTCAAGAGAAAACAAGATAAATTTGTCCACTTCGAGAAGGACAAGATCTCCCACAAGAAAGCCCTAGAAAAGAACAAGAAGAAAACTAGAAGAAGAAAACTAGAAAGAGAATACACTTTTCATAATGCCCCCAATAAAACCCTAATGGCCCCCTTCATACAATCTAAAAGTCCCTCACATCCCCAAATTACCCCCACTTAAGTGGGTGGGCCCCCTTTTTTTTGTCCAGCCGGTCCGCCCGCCTCCTATAGACCCACACGGGTCTAGGATGGACCGGGTGAACCGGTCCATCATATAGTTGGTTAAAATTTGTGATGGTTGGGAGGGTTAGTGTTATAGCCTATTATTGGATCATGCCTGATTTAGAGTTCACCTGTAAATTCTCGAGTCTTTTATGGGGCAGTTGGTTTAGTAAGAGCTAAAATTCTACCTTTGGCCAATTGGAAGGTGCCTTGACTGAAATTTAATGGTATTTTTAATAACTTAATAAACAAATTCTGAGCATTTAATGTCTAATCTAATGGCTAATTGCATTAAGAAATTTCCATTAAAGTTTTAAGAGAATCTAGAAATTAGCAGTAAAGGAGACTTGCAAATGGAGTGGGGAAGTGCAAAATGCTATTAAGGAAAAAAAAAAGGTCTTTAAATAATAAAATCAAAGCAATGCATAACGTAGGAATGTTGATACCAATTGATGTAGGATAAATTACCTCGATCTCCAATTTGATGGGGGAATATTTGAATGAGTTATTCGAGGCAGTTGATATCATTATAAAAAAATGCTTGATGATTGGTATGGCAATACATATACTATGGAGTAAGGAGAAAATGAGGTTTTATGAAAAATGAAATTTAAAGAAAGACAGAAATATCATTTTAAGATATACTGTTTTGATCAATGCTTGATGATTGGTATGGCAATACATATACTATTTTGATCAAGTTAGATGTTTTATGTGTGAAGATAAATTTTTCATAGTTGAAGATGAAGATTATTAAAGAAAGATAGAAATATCATTTTAAGAAGTTGTTTTGTAAGATATCCAAGGAAAAAAAAAAAATAAAAAGAATCATGGAGTATGCTATATATCAACTCAAAAAATGAAGTTTAATTAGCTTCGTAAAAGTGCATAATTAAAATTTTTAATTGTAGACGAGATACTTATTGATATTCGAGAATTTTGGAAAATATTTGAGTAATTTGGTTGTAAAATCATTTTAATGTAATTCTAATTGCTAAGTGAATGCCAAATAATTGAACTAGAAGTCTTTTGGTATAAATTTTTAAAACTAAGGGAGGTTTGGGCTGGGATTATAAGGAATCAAATTTTTGAGTTAAAGAGTAAAATCAAATACTATTGCTACATATGAAGAGTTTGTATTTACAAGCCTCACATAAAACATAGAACATTTAAATTGACGGAAATTTCCAAAATGCCCGAATGAGTGAACTGAAAAGGCCACCAAATTCTAGTGGTTTTAGCATCTTCTGAAGAACTAATTTGATTGCTTGTATGTAGAAAATATGCTTTGAAAAGTAATGATTTTGTTCGTTATTTTGAATGCGAAAAATGAAATAATTATTTTTGTGGGAGTTTTGAAAAGATTTGTAAAGTTTGAAACCATTATTTATGGATAATTAGATCCAACCAAATGATGATTTAACAACTTCATCAGTTTATAAGACATAATTCGGAATTTCTAACGAGCCCAAAATAGAAGAATTCCTGAGAGGAGAAAGGTGTGGGATTTGAATATCTCAAACAGAAGAATTGTAAGCTTATTTTGTTGAAGTTCGAACCATTCCTCTCCTGTCAATAGGATGATGAAATTCCTTGAAAATGTGAGATACTAAGACATTTTCTCAATTTGACATAAATTGTAAAGTGCATATTCAATGCAATTGTAGATAGAGACATTGTTGTGTGGTTGGAATCTCTCTCTCTCTCTCTCTCTCTCTCTCTCTTGTGAGCCTATGCTCCAATATACTTAGGATCCATTTGAATGAAACAGTGAGAAAAGCTATACCAAATAGACCCTTAGCTCTCTTGTGCTCATAGTCCACACAGACATAACCTGAACTCTTAACAAATCAGGTGGAACACCTCCTTTTACCTATCATTCAACCTCATTTATTTCAAAGTATTCATTATAAACTATAATAATTTGCTTCATTTGTCTTGCAGCAACCAAGACCTGTTGCTTGTTCTTCATGTGCATCAAAAGGGTGTGTTGAATGCAAATGGTGTGGGGGAACTGGCTTTTTTGTCATCGGCAACAACGTGCTCTGCGAAGTTCCTTCCAGAAACACTAGCTGCGTGATTTGTGCGGGGAAGGTAAAGTCTTTGTCCAGAAAGAAAGAATATATTAGGCAGATGTTTCACGTTTGGTAATAGAGAAATATAAAAATAAATGGGTAGACAAATGAGTGATAGAGACAATAAGTGATTGTCTCTATCAAATGAGTGTTTTTTTTCCCTTTTGCTTTTATCTCTCTCTCTTTTTTTTTTGGAACGGAGGTATCTAAGGAGTTTGGCGGCATAACTAATTCCTCGGCTAGTCTAGCAGCAACCAACCCTACAGGTGCAGGACCCGTAGTTATTTTCTTCCACTTAAGAGGTCGTGCCGCATGAGAGGGGATTCAAATATGGGTTGGAGGGTTCCCAACCATGTTCTCCCACCAACCTAGGTATAAGGCTGGTGGGGTGCTTTTATATCTTCTTTCTAATAAGGGAATGAGGAAGAGAGAGAGATGTAAAAATAAAGGATTGTAAAATGTTATATAGTTTTAGAATATATATATATATATATATATATAATTATTTTATAATTTACTGTAATGGTCTTTTGATATGAATGAATGGCATGAATTACCCGCATTTGAATTTAAAATTACATGTTCACAAAATTTAGTATAAAGTGTAAATAATGTATTTGTTGCAGGGATCTGTGTGCTGTGCTGATTGTAAGGGCACTGGGTTTCGTGCAAAGTGGCTTGGGAAACCTCCTCTCCAATAGGCGCAGCCACGTTCGGAGATGAATAAGATGCAGCCATGTCAGTGGTACAAAGCGGTACCGAGCAGTACCAAGCCGCAGTACACAGCAAAAGGGTGATGTGGCAAATTTTGATTGGTCTCCGGACAGCGTTCGTCATCCGCACAAAATAATCCAACCCCGAGCCAGCCTTTTGTCATCTCCAAAGTAATTGTATGGCTTTTTGTACAATTTATTCAAATTACTTGTGATAACTTGAAATTTGTTTAATTAGCATTCATGATTTTAAGGATAATATTGTTAAAAGTATTTAAAGATTATATATTTTAATTAAGTGATTCATTATTATTATTTTTTTCTAATTTGTCATTCTTTATCATAATTTCTCATTTGTTTTAAGTATTATATCTCACTTTTTCATATTATGTGATTTATTATTTTTTTAATTTTTTATTATTTTATTATGATAATTATTCAAATAATAATCATTTTCTCTCTTTCGTTACAAACGAGTCGGCTTAAACTCGTAGAATAAAGCTCGAGTTCGAACTCGTAGACTAAAGCTTGAGCTCGAGCTCGAACTCAAGTCATGGATGACTCAAGCTTAACTCGAATCGTTTACACCCCTATTCCTTAGTGACATTCTTGGCTCATTTGCCTTTTTTTTTTTTTCATAAAAGAGAGAATGTTTGAGTCATAGAAACCATGGAGAATTAAAATTGGATTTTACCTCTACCTACTTCTACATCTTAGCAAATTTGTTCAATTATATTTACTTACTTAAGATTGTCCAGTAATAAAATACTATTTGATTTGGGACAAACAATATCTTCTATGAGATTATTCATAATCTCCTGCATGATTACATCCCCAACATTGATTAGTCTAAGGTTTCATTTGGGGGCAGCTTTCATATTATTTTTTAAAACGATTTTGTAGTATAAAATTTTCTAATAAAAGAATTTTTTGTAGTAGAAAGCTCTTTAAAAAAAAAATTGTCCCAAAAAAAGCCTAAGGCTTCATTTAGGATGATTTTTTTATTGATTTCTAAAGCAAATTTATAGTATAAAACTTTCTAATTTAAAAAAATTTGAAATGTGTAGCAATGCATGTAAAATAAATGAAGACAATTTCATTTTTTTTATTGGTTTGAAGTAAAACAAATGCAATATAAAGCCTAATGATAGTGACAATCAATGGTCGGTGGTGCTGCGTGGTAGCTAGCAATAATAGTGGAGTCAGCCTGTGATATTTTTTAGAATTCGATAAAAATGAACGAATTCAGAATGCATAAATAATGAACCATCAAGGAAAAAATAAATTCGCCGAAACTTTAATTTCTCTCTTTTTCCATCAAATTTAACACCAAAATTTTCAAATCCATTTTATTAAAAATAATTTTATAATATTTTATCTTCAAAATTTTCACTGATAAAAAAATCGTTTAGCCAATTTCATGCTCCCATATTATTGTGAATTACTACAAACTTTTTTTTTCCTTTAATGTTAAAAATTAAATTTCATAACTTATTTATTTTGTAGCAACTTTGTACAAGATATTAATAGTACATGATTGTTAATTAATTTAATTGATTAAAAGATTAAAAATATTATTAAGATTATGACATTAAAATTTATTTATATTAACTTTATATTTTGCTCCTCATTATTTAAAAAATTATATTGGCAACTTTATAGACTTTGCAAAGCATCATTTCATTTACATATTGGTAAAAACCTCTAATCATCTCTACTAATTGTCATAAAATTTATTTAGAAATTAATCTTTTTTTTTTTTTACTTTGACTTTGAGAATGCCTCAACTGATAGATTGAGAAAAAAAGAATTTCTTGAGGACATCTAACAAAAGTACAATAATTAAATTTTTTATTTGGTCCAAAATATAAAATAAATTTTCTTATGGTATTCAAAAAAATAAAAATAAAAAGCAATGTTTGCAGTGCTAGAAAATAATGCATGTATGAGCCTACCATCACTTATCATTTCATGCATTATAATTTATTAACCTAAATTTAATTAATTTCTTGTTCAGTATTATTATTTTTATTTTTCTAATATATAATCATTCAAATAATTAGTGGAAAAAGTCATAAGTTACATGACTTTGTCAAATTTAAAATATTTTCCAATTTCAAAATGTCTATATCAAATTTGAATTTTATTATTACACGAGGAATTAAATATTCAACTTTTGTTAGAAAATTCTAATACTTTTTTTTTTAATTAATTGAAAATTAGGCTCAATGGGTAAGATAATTTCCAAACCATTATAGAATAATTTATTTGAAAGGAGTAAGCAACTAAGCATTTATAGTGAATAATAAACATTACAAAGTAATATATAATGCAATGCCTCATTTGCATTACTTGACTTTGTGCAGCGTTGAGTCGGCGCAACCAAACGACTTCATGCATATGAGTAGTTAAGTGGCTTTTCGAGAGCATGCGATTTTAATTGCATGGTTGATTAGTCAAGTGTGTATGTATGGAGCTCTGGTATCGTAGCTCAGTATCGCTGACGTGGTGCATTCTGTATGAGTAGTCAAGGCTTATTGTCTCTTTTGAGCTGTGGCAGTGGGCTGCATTGGTTGGTTGGTTTTTGGTTTATCTTTCTATGCTTGTTGTTTGCTGGATCTTCATTTCATTTTTGTGGCTATGATTTATGGTTTGTGGGCAATGATGTGGCTAGGGCTCGCCTATCTTTAGCCATGGCTCGTGGAAATCTTTGGTGGTGCAGTTTTTGCTCGCTTCGGATCTCTCTCTTACTCCAAACTGAATGGCCCGTGCCTGGCTTTGGATTGGTTGGAAGCCTCTGCCAATGCTAAGCCTGATGGGTTTAATCCCCCCTTCTTTTTGTACCTCTGTAGCTTTTCACGTTCTGCTTCTTAGCTTGTTGTAATCCCCTTTTTGTTGCAATAAAAAATTTTGTTTAAAAAAAAGAAGAAGAAGAAGATATAGGCCAACAAAATTGCCAATGACATATTGGTTATCTCTTCCTCCAAAATTTCTGACGGATAATGCCGCTTGTCATTCCCACGCCTTATATCTATCAAATCCAAAAATTATTTGCTTACATATATAAGTATATAACAAAGAAATGGCCAGTTTCTAATTCTATAATTATAAACATAAAAAAATATAATTTTAAAAGTAATTTCTACAGCAAAAATAACTTATTAAAATAATTAATCCCAAATTATAAACTCTTAATGAAAATTAAAAAATAATAATGTCAATGGATGATTATTTCAACCGAATGTTAATTTTTGAAGAAAAAGAATTGAGGTGAGTCCAAAGAGTGCTGAACTTTAGTAATGTTTGTAGTTGATTGATTTAGTATCACAACTCATAGCATATATATCATATCATTATCATCCTTTTATTTTATGAAATGTTATATTTTGTAATACAAATGCTGTAATTTCAGCCTTGGATTAGTAAAACCGAAAAGCAAGTCAAAAATTAAAGCATCACCCCCAATTAATTATCAACCAAGAGATATTGGGTTCGATGCTTACGTATATAATGTGTGTGTGAGTTTGTCTTAATTAACCTAAAATTACGGGTGTCAAAACGAGTCGATGGATCGGGTTCGGGTTCCGAACCCGAGTTGACCCAGATCTAGGGGTCCAAACATTGGGCTGACTCTCCTCACATTCAAAAGGCCTGATGCATTTCTTTCTCCTTTTATGGAGCTCTCCCTCCTGAAGCAGTAGCCATTAAAATCTCCATATTTCATTAACGGTGTAGGAAGAAATTAGAGATTAAGGCTTCGTTTGGGACGGCTTTTTTATTGCTTTCTAAAACGAAGTTTTAGTACAAAAATAAAAAAATTTGTACTAAAACTCCGTTTTAGAAAGCAATAAAAAAGTCGTCCCAAATGAAGCCTAAATCAATCACGTCAACATCAGATTGATAACTTGATTCTTTAGTTAGAGTATGGCTCTAAGCTTAGAGATGAAATCATGACCATTGATTTGTTTTTAACATGAATCAATGGTTTTGATTAGAACAACCAATTAATTCTATAATTTCCTTAAAATATTTGTTATGGGTGATCCATAAGGCTAAATGCTATGAAATTTTCACTAAAAATTCCTCTTTACTTAAAGGATTGTGAGAAAAATACTTTCATAGAATTTAATTGAATATTTAATTTTTAAAATCCAAATAACCTCTATTTTAATTAAAATAATACTTAGGGCGTTTGCAGATGTTTGAAACACCTTGAATATGTGCATAGCACTAATGTAAACCTAGTTGTGTATTTGCTTTTGTCTAATCTCCTTTGTTTAGTATGTATACATTATATGTTTGTGAATTTGGTTTCATAAATCATAATACAACAAGCTAAAAGATTGATATAACATAGTGAGTTCAATCGCAGTAGTAGATTATAAGAGATATAATGCAGTGTTCAGTCACATCCCAACTCGATCAGGATAGATCCTATCGTGTTGAGCTATGACAGATAATTCTTAAGATCTAGTTTTGAAATGCGCAGTCTTTTTCAATTTCAATTCAAATTAAACTATAGACAACATAGCTACTAAAACATTAAAATACTAAAAATAATCTCATCCACAATGGTTCTTTTATTTTACCAATATATATACTATAGTACATGTTTACAGGCAAAAGCTACAGTATGAAAAATAAACAAGCCGTGACTGTATAAACTGCTAATTAACAGTCTCATTCCCTTTCCCAGACCCTGAAAACCACAAGCAATCAACAGTGAGTTACAACAGTTCATCAATTAATAATATTGAACAGTTCAACATCATAAGTAGATAAAACATAAAATAATTTATATCATATAACATATTTATATTTCATATCCCGATTCCAGACAAAATCTCAAAGAATTCTGACCCCTTATGTATTCATTTTGCGCTCATAGCACTAAAACATGACCGTAGGCACCAAAACATGGCTTATAGCCATCAGAATATGCCTTATAGGCACCAGAATATTCTCTGACACAAATAGAATCTCATAGGATTCTAACACCTTACAACTCCCATCATATATTTTTCAATCATATATATGCTTATATCTCGTAACATAGACATATATTTCATAAAATTATGAATAATTAAAGAAAAACTAAACACATATCAGAATTGCATAGAATTGTATAACAATAATAATTGAACTTTCTACTAAGCAAATTTTCACATTGCCAAAAGGTAATCAAATTAAAAAGAAATGTGTAAAACACTATTTTAAGATATTTATTGAACTACAATGTTGTTTTTCAATGTCCAGATTAATTTATATTTAATTAAAATAGCACAAATTCCAAAATACCCATCATAAAAGTTCTAAAAAATACTCAAAATATTCATAATCATATTCTATATAACATATAATAAGTTACGAATAGTAGAATAATGCAATAACAACAAATTCATGCTGTAATAATAAATCAGTATAATAATAAGAACAATGCCTAAAAACTATGTATTTAAGTAGTTGCACTAAACAAGTAAGAAGTCCTGCATATTACGATATTTTTTAGTATTATATTAGTATCAGTAAATCATAATTTCAGTAAAAAGAGTCGTCACTCTTTACACATTGGCATAATAATCATATTCTTATAACTCCTAAATAGTATCACTTGAATAAGTAGATGATACCACCAAACTATAATATTTAAAGAAAATCGCATCAGCCCACCATCGTGTACAGGTCAATCAGTCTCCAACAAATGGGTCAACCAATCTTTACTTGTCTTTTACACACACAGTAGTATCACAGTACTATAACCATAATTTCAATCACATATCCATATTTATTTTCAATGCATTATAATAAATAATGCATAATTGAGCTTAATTAAGAAGGTGTCAGAATATCATAATGGTAGATAACAAATAATCCTATTAAGCAAAAAAATATATTATTAAAAAATTATCAAAATATCAGGAATGATATAAAATGATATTTTAATACTTTTTTTACTACACTACTATTTTTAGATGTCAAAATAAATTCTTGGATAAATAAAAATTACTGTATTTTTAAAATCACCCAATAAAAATATCAAATAAATAGTCAAAATACTCATAATCATATCTTTGTAACATATAAAAAGTTATGCAATTAAAGTTTAACCAGTATAAAATTATTCACATTTTTTAGCAACTGAAACACAAATTTGATCATAAGAATATCAAAAATACAAAATCTTTGAAATCAAATATAGGCTAAAAGTTCCTTATAATGAGACGAGTAAATCTCTCAACAACGTTAACGGACGAAATTAAATCGCACCACAGCCTCCAAATCTATATTTCTTATTTCTCTCTCTTCTTTTTCTCTCACATTTCTCTCTTTATTTTCTTAAAAAGCTCTCTGTTTCATGATATGAGCCAAACGAATGGATTAAACTTGTTTTTATATAATGCTTTTAGATATTATAATAAAATAATAATATAATATTAATATATTTAGTATAGATTTTAAGTAAATCATTTTAGGACTTCAAAAGTTATAGAAAATATTTATAAAATAAATCATTTTATTTAAAAATATCGGTGATATCGGTTTGCAAAACGAATACCTAACGATCCCGAAATTCTCACTTATATCGATAGGTACCAAATGCTTAATGATTTCACCGGTGCCCAAAAATTATGAAAAATATTATATAAATAAAATACTTCGATCAAAATACTATGACAAAGATGATTTGTAATTTGAAGTTATAATGACCCTAGAAAAAAAAATTGGCAAAGTCAAAATATGGTTTATTACAACACAGCTCATTTAGAATTATCTGTTGTAGTTAAGATGCTTAGTATGAAAATTGAATATAATATCCCATGGAAGCACTTTAGTGAGTGCTAATCTTCTTAAGGAAATAAATTAAGTGGATAATTTAATTCCCATATATTTGTATTGAACAAATAAATTAGTATCAAAGTTGGGTCTAACTGCTATAAAAATTGATTGTTGTATAAAATGTTATATGTTATATTATAAGGATAATACAATAAAAGTTTGCTATCATATATGTAGTGTATTAAGGTTCAAAAACAACTTTGTTAACAGAAAAATATTTTATGTTCTCAATTATTTTAATTACCAATTATTCTAAGACTTCAACGCCTCTACGTATTAATGAGTTCAGCATGTCATATGAGAATACATAAGGAGAAATTAGCTCACAATGATGTTTATTCGTATCCATCATATGATAAAGAATGTAAACACTTTGATTGGGCACATGCTTCATTTTCTATCGAGCCACGTAACATACGATTGTGATTATGTACTGATGGTTTCATTCCGTATAGTTTGGCACCTTCACTTTACTCTTATTGACTAGTTATATTAATGTTGTATAATCTTTCACCAAAGATATAAATTTTCCATACATGTTCTTGAAACTTATAATATTAGGATCATATAATCCAAAAGTAAAAATTGATATTTTTTGCAACCATTAATTGAGGACCTCAAGCTCTTAAGGGAAGAATATGTCCTCACATATGACATCTCAATCAAAAAAAAAAATTATTCATAAAGCTGCATTGCTATGGACCATTGGTAATTTTCTAGCTTACAATATGTTATCGGGTTGCACTAAAACAGAAAAATTAGCTTGCCCTTACTGCATGGAGAATAATACCAAAGTTTTTACCTTAAAACATGGAGGAAAAAATATTTGATTTAATTATCATCGTATGTTCTTGCCATTTGATCATCCCTTTAGAAGAAATAAGGATACATTCCTCAGAAACATAGTTGAGAGGTCACCTCCTCGATCCAGCCAAATTAAGTGGTTCTGACATTCTACAAAGACTTTTTAGAATTTTAGTAATTACTAATTTCCCAATGTTGTCAGAGCAATTACTAATTCCTTTTTTTTATTATTATAGATGAATTTAAGTGATGAGGCTCCTCGTAGATATATTACATTAATATTTGGTCATAGGAAGAAGTTGATGTACCACTGGACCAACTAGGTTTATATAGGGTGAGCAGGGTCAGAGAAAGACAATTCCACTAGTGGCAGGACTGACAATATCAGGGAGTCACCAATATTCCCCATTAAGCAGGGTTAAGGACATATAGTTCCACCTATGGTTGGAGTATCACCCATGATGGATACTTTCATCTCCTAGTTCTAATATTCCTCAATTTTCATTTCTATATCAAATAAAGTCAAGTCCATTATATTGATATTATCCCCCACCACCTTCTCAAACTAGTCCATCAACCAACCCTTATCCTTCTTACCATCAGTTATACTTTTATCCATCTTTTATCTGGCCATAACAGGGTTGACCATCGACAGAAGCAAATGTTAGAGATGAGGAGCCTACAACAATAGAGTATAAGCGTGTCTACATAGAATCTGATGGTGATATGTAAGTTTATTTTATTATTAAATTTAAAATTTGATATGTTACATCATTTGTAGTTTTTGCAGGTTTAATCTTGCCAAATAGGCCACCCACAAGATTTGAGACATAATACTAAGTAGATATGATGCTTCTTACTTATCTTGGAAGAAAATTTCAAAGCAAGTTAAAGATATGTGGTTCAAAAAATTTCATGTGTAAAATTTTAATATTACTTAAAATTTGTGATTATTTTTATATTAATATTATTTATTGTGTCATTATTATATAGAAAGATTTTAGATGGTTGCCTGAACATTTTACAATGATTGTAACTAATTTTAAAAGAAGAGGTTATACTCATCTTAGGGATATATTAACAGACATTAGAAAGACTGGGGAACATCCTTTATGACTTGGAGAGAGCGTGTGGGATGATTTGACTAAAGCTTGGGCCAGCCATGAGTTCACCAAGTTGAGAGAACAAAAAAATCATAATAGAGCATATGATTGTGGCGGTTTAAGCTCTCTTCACATAGGTGGTTTAGTGCCGCATACTAAGCATAGACGGCAACTTGTAAATGATTATTTTAATTTCATAAAAATATGTATATTGTTATAACAATTAATGCTCTCTATTACAGAAAGAATTTCTTGGTTGGGAACCAATACCGTTGGAGCTCATAAACGTACTCACCAACATCAAGCTGATGATCAGTGGATTGATGAGAAGGAAAAAAAGCTCATATGAGTATCAATTTTTAAGTAGTCATACTGCAAATAGAAACAAATTTCTACGAATTTAGTTTCTCGCATGATGATTTTGTACGACTTCGGGAGGGTCAGACGTCTACTGCTGTGGGATCATCTTCAGGATCGACGTAGTACTTTGAGTACCACATGTGGTCTGAGGCTGTTGGAGGGAGACAGAAGGGGAGGGTTTATGGATCAAATTCGAAGCGTATGTATATGAGAGAAATACATCCCACTTCAGCATCTTTTGGTAATGGTAGAGTTGATGATATCGATATTTAGAGGGTTGCTACTCTCACCAATGAGATAAAATAGATACGTGCCAACATACTGACACAATAAACTAAGATGTAGGTAGAGCTGCGATTATATCTAACTCAAAGAAGAAAGAAAAATGATCAGTAGCCTGAGTATAAATAAGAGGGGAGCGAGGAGACGAAACATGATTAGAGAGTTTAATGTTTAAGTTATTGTCTTTGTTTGATGGAGAACATACTGCTGTGTTTTGCAAAACACATTATTATTCTAGTTGTTTGGAATACTTTTCTTAATAATGTAAATGTTTTGAAGTTGTTTATGTCAAACAATTTTGTTTTGTTGTTGTTAAACTTATATTTTAAATTGTTTTCTTATATTTTGAGTTTCAATATTATATGATGATGAATTCTATTGTGTATTTATTCATTAATTGCTGCAGGCTTCGATTGAGGAATATGCTTGTGGGCTAATAAAGGCTTTCAATTTTTTTGCTCGTCCTATAGGTTTATGGTGACCAAATTAAAACTGTAGAAAAACTTTGATATGAGGGAATGAATGAAGAACCGACGGCAAAAACAACCATAAAAATTCTAACATTTTTTTGACATTCAGACGATGGTAATTCACCAAAATTTTTTGGTAGCAATTAGTTCGCGCCCGTCACTTCCCTGGCCTGTCGGTCATACCTTAACACAAATCCATTGGTAACCTGCTAGAAATCAGCCAACAAAAATTTTTGGCAGAAAAACTACTGTTGAATATTTTTTCCTACGTGACTATTACGGACAGAAAATTTTTCGCCGAAAAGCTGCCAGAACATAAGAATCCGCCGAAAATGGCCTAATTTTCGCTAGAAATTTCTGCTTTTTCCTGTAGTGATACTTGGAGGATCTATCATTTCAAAATCAAAATACTTTCTTTTAGTAAATATTCAAGGACAATTTGTAATTGAATTAGTGCCTGATAATTTATTAAAAATAGAATATGAGTACTTTAGTCTTCTAGAATTTTATAATAAAGACCTTAGCTTCTTTTACTCTAAGAGTCCCTCTTCTCAAATTAGTTTACCTAGTGGTCTAAATTTTATAATTTTCTAGTGTCAAATTAGAATGTTAACACATATGAATTTAATGGTTCATTATAAATGCTTAAGAACTAGCATTAGATTTTTTTTTTAATTTTTTTGATAGTACACACATAAATATTATAAATTATAATGCATGAATAAATGTGATTAAATAAAACTACTTTGTTTTAATTCATTAAAAAATATGATAACAAATTTTACCACAAATAATAGTCACATCCTTCATGACCAAAATATTGCTACAATAACTTTTCATATAATTAGTAAAAAATTTACAAACAATGACCAATTAATATTTACTTATGTTTTTTTTTTTAAATAATGCATGATTAAAACCTTAACTTAAAATAATCAACCATTATTAAATAAAAATTGAACAAAATAATAATGTTTTATATCATCAAAGATCGTCAAAGTGAGCTTAATATATGATGCATTATAATTCTTCAAACCAAACAAAGGTCAGATTACAAGTAAATAAAATATTATAAACATCATAGTTATTCAAATTATTTTATGAAAAAAAAAATACTTATTATTGGTGGAATTCATATCAAGATGGCTTCATTGTCTTTGGATTTGCTCTGAGCTTAGTGTTAAATATGAAATTTCAGGGCTTCACTAATCTCAATGGAAACCTAAGGACAATAAAGCCTGTATTAATGCGAAAATCTAAAGATACATGCTTAAATTTTCTTTTTAAAGTTTATAATCGTCACCTCTAATTAGAGAAGGCTCCAATTAAGCACAATATTGAGTGAGAAACTTTAGAGATAAAAATATAAATTAAAGAGAGAAAAATGACTCATTAAAATAAAAAAATAAAAAAATTCTAATACAATTTATATAATAGGAAAGGTAAATAAATATTTAAATTTTTTAAAATTAAAATTTAATATCCATTTTTATTTTCTAATTTTAAATATTTATGTTTTTTAACTTTTTTATACTGATGCAAATTTTATCAAAATATTTAATTAATTTATTTTTTTTTCAGGCCGGCAAAATCTTTTTTCCCATTACCTCCTCCAAAATCCATCCTTTGCCGGCCCCCCTCTCCACTCCTTTTAAGACTCTCTCTCTCTCCCTCCCTCTCTCTCTCTCCCTCCTCCTCCTTCTTCTTCTTCTTCTTCCAATATCTCTCTCCTTCTCTTTATCACAGTGGTGACAAAACCATGGCGAAGAAGAAGCCGAACAGCTCTGCGTCAAACCATGAGAGCAATGAAACTACCAGATCAGAGAGCAACAATGGCGTTGAGAAGATGAAGAGGACGAGGAAAAACGTGCCGAGAGAAACTCCCTCTAAGAGAAGTTCAGTTTACCGCGGTGTAACCAGGTTTTTCCTCTGATCATAAATCTCGATCTTCTTCACAATTCTTTTTAAAATTTTTTCTTATATTTGTTCTTGCTCCTGACTTCTCAGGCACAGGTGGACTGGAAGATACGAAGCTCATCTCTGGGATAAGAACTGCTGGAATGAATCCCAAAACAAGAAAGGAAGACAGGGTGATTTATATTATATCCATAATCTAGCTTGCTTGATTTTCTTCTTTCTTTCATATTTTTATTTTTTTTACAAGTTTTATAAGGTAATTTTGTTTTAATTTTTTCTGTTTCTCTGCTGTTTTTCTTCTGTGCATGGAATTCAAACGCATTGCAGTTTATCTTGGTGAGTCTGAACAATAATAAAAAAAAAAAATTAATTTTTGGTTGAATTTTTTTTTTTTTGTTTAATTTTGTGAAAATATATAGGAGCATATGATGATGAAGCAGCAGCAGCAAGAGCTTATGATTTAGCTGCATTGAAGTACTGGGGCCAAGAGACCACCCTGAATTTTCCTGTAATTTCTATTTTATTTTTCTTTATTTATCTTTTTATTCTTATTATATTCTCTTTTATTTATTTCTCTTCTTTCTGAAAATTTCAGCTGCTAAACTATCAAGAAGAGCTGAAAGCAATGGCAGGCCAATCCAAGGAAGAGTATATTGGATCTCTGAGAAGGTAAAAAATCATAAAAATACACAAAAATAAACTATTTAATTATTATTATTATTATTATTAATTAAAATTTCATGTGATTTACAGGAAGAGCAGTGGATTCTCAAGAGGAGTGTCTAAATATAGAGGAGTAGCAAGGTGAGTTATTTTAATATTACTGCAATAAATTAGAGAGAAACCATTAAAAAAAAAGCTGAAATTTCGGGTGGCTATCTTTGTATAGATCAGAAGAACAATTCCATGCATAAATATGGCTCATCCAGACAGTTAAAGTTTTTAAAAAATAAGATTATTATTGATGAATTCCTCACCGTTAGATCAGATTTGAATGGTGAGTGATTCATTTGAGGAGGAGTTTGTTGCGATTCTGATGGAATTGTATGTGATTCGCTCCTTTATTGTAGGCAGCCTAAGGATCTTCCTCCGTTGCTTATGATAATTAATTAAAGCATCACTTTTTATTATTTCTTTTTCCTTATTAAATATAAGCATTATTTTAATTAAAATAATTTAGATTATTGCATGAAATGCTATTTATTTTTATTATTTTTAATGAAAAATGTTTTTGTTTTTATATATTTTGTAGGCATCATCATAATGGAAGATGGGAAGCTCGAATTGGTCGTGTATTTGGCAACAAATATTTATATCTTGGGACTTACGGTATTTATCATTATTTCTATTTTCTTTATATTTTTTGTTGAAGAAATTATTTTTAGGGCATAGGATTATTATTTAGATTTCATTTGGGATAATTTTTTTCTGCTTTATAAATCAGTTTTTAAATAAAAAAAATTTTAAATTTAAATTTTTTTTGGTGATAATAACAATTATGAAAATTAAATTATTATTTTATTTTTAATCTATTTAAAATATAGGTTCTTAATAGTTTCCATATGTGCCATATCAGTTGAAAATTAGAGGTAAGGGTATCCCTCACAGGAATTTATATAAACCAAAAATATTTTTTTAGAATTATTAAATTTATTTTGAAAAATTAACATTATAGAATACATAAAAAATTATTTGCATATTGCATAGGATCTAAACTGAACGCAATTCAAAGGTTGAATTTTTTAACAAATTTAATGTTGGCAACAAATTTATTGATAATTTGAATATAATTGACCTATATACTGTTTAAATCTCTACTAGGACTGGCATTACAATTTAAGAGCGCGCCACTAACAGTGCTAACGTGTTCAACATTGAGAAATCTCAACTAAGTTAAAAATGAAAAAATTTTGAGTGCATAAATAATTTTCCAACCTAATTTATTTTTTTCAAGAAAAAAATCTGTGTCTAAATAAAAAATAAAAAATTATTCCTTTAATTTTGCGAATACTTAATTTTTAGATAATTGAATTTTGCAAGGGCAATTGTAATAAAAATCGAATAGTGGCAATAAAAATAAAGAATTATTTATGGAAAATAACAACTAAAAATATTGAAAATATCTATGTTAATCAAAAAAAAAAAATAGATTAATTATATGAGAAATATTATATAAGTATATTTATGACTGGCATCAAGCATTAACACTATAGAGATATATGTAAACAAAATTTCTTTCGTAATATACATCATGAAAATTTTGCCAAACCAGAAATTAACAAAATCAAAATTCCATTTATTAAAAATTTACTGTAGAAATTATACAGGAAATAATAATTAATCATTACAAATAGATACAAGTAGTAAAAAATAAGACATTGTGCAGACACACTAATCATAGAATACAGAAGAATTTATCAATAAATAATGCTCCTAAAATCAAGAATTAGAAATTCTCAATGACAATAATAAAATTTGGATGAATTCAACAGAAATAAAAACATATCAATAATTATTATGATTTCTTATAAACAAATGGTTGTTTACTAAAATAGATAAAATATGCCTGGGCGATAACCCTACAGAAAAATTAAATATCTAGGATATTATATTATTCCATTTTCTTAAATATTTATATGATTTTATTTCGCATTTCAGCAGTTTGTTTAATTTGGATTTCTAATTATAGCCACAGCAACGTGCTTATTTTTTGTCCAATGGAAAAGCTAATTAATATAATAATTAATTTAAAAATAATTATTATCTGTTCATTTAAAGCGACTTTCTTGGAAGGACTATATAAAGAAAATAATCACTTATGATCAACTAAAATCTTTTGCTAATTATAAGGTTTAACATAAGAAAATTTATAATACCTACCTTGTTGATTAGCCGTTAATTAATAAAATGTTAGATATATAAGTTTATTTTTTAAATTGAAGTGGATCCTGGTACAGCAAATTGGGTAACTGTCCAGTGGAATCTAAATAGAGTAATCAATAATATGCATGGAACTTTAGGTATATAGAGCACAATACCATCGACATGAATGATGCTAGCTTCTCTCATATAAATGTTAAAAATAGGTAATAAAATAATTAAAGAGAATTTTTTATTTACGTAATATGCCCATAAAATATTAAAAAAAAGTTAAATTATTTTAATTTTATAATACAAATAAGTTAGTTTATGATTTAGTTTTTCATTTTGGGACTTTTTTTTACCTCAAGCTCTTTAAATACTAATAGTACAATTTTTTTTGTTGAATTAGAAATTTTTGTTAAAAAAAATGTTTAGAAATAATAAGAAAGCTATAACAAATCCTTAATCATTCACAAAGTTAGTAAGAATAGTAATCAAACTTTCAATCAATTATGATAATTATATTTTCATTTTCAGCATAGAGCTTCAACTATTTCATCACCATTTGGAGTGTAATTAGTAATTTTAATAATAATTTTATTAAAAAAAATTATAAATTGATTAATTCAATATTTAAATATAAAATAACAGAATAACTTAACAGACAACCACTCACTCTAAAATAATAAATAGATAAAATGTATATTTAATAATAATATTGATAGTCAATTCAAAGGAATATAGATAATAAACAATCATGCATTATTTAACCTTTTGGAGATTGGATCAATTATAGTATAAAAGTATAATTAGTTAAAGAAAAATAAACACATAAAGGATCAAAAGAAAATAAACAAGATAAAATATGACCGCAAGATGTTAATAAACACATATATAAAAATTATTAAATTAAAATAAAATATATTTAAATCATTTTATATTTTTTATTATAAATATATTTTATTAAACACCAAGTATATCTTGAAAAAATAATTTACAGGTTCATATCATCCTTAATTAAGATGAAAGACAAACAAACACATTCTTATCAAAAATAGATTAAGACTACCACATCAATAACACTTAGTCATTTTTAATAAAAAACACATGAAAACATACACGTAATCCACACGCGAAAGATTCTACAGGTGGAGAGTAATAGTATATATCGCATTAAGAACTTTCATAAAATTTTGCAGATTCTAAACCGAGCAAATATCATTTTATATGAATTATGAATTAATTATATAAAAACTTTTATAAAATGAAATCTAACAAAATAAAAATTTACAAAAAAAAATTTTTATTAATTAGTTAAAAATTTTAATTTTTCATACAATTCTAAAATATATCATTAATGTGATATATGATTTGATAAATATAGATGGCAAGGCACAATATAAAAAGACATAAAAAAACTTATTTTATATTTTATTTTAATATATAATATTTTACAAACATTAATAAATAAACTTTAATAAAAAAATAAAAAATTTAAAATTAAAATAATCCTTTATATAATTGAATAAAATAAAAAATATTTTATTTTAATAATCCATCAAAAAAACCATAATAGATGCAAAGATCAGGCCACATAGGAGGCATCAAAATCAGAAGAGAGTTACGCACCATTCACAATACTATAAGACACATACGCTAAAATCAACCACATATAAATATGGTCATAAAAATAAGGACCCCAACATGCCACACACAAATTAACCAAATGTAACTAATCAAAATAAATAATAAATTCTGTCCTCCAACGCAAAGGGATACAGGCTTGGAAGGGGTTATGAGCTTACAGAGCGGGAGGCACTCAGTTCCACGGCTACTTAACTAATCCCTGCCACAGTGTTTCATGGCTTAATATGGGTAAAATAAAAACTAATTAAAT